>NC_142942.1:57354987-57362487 GCF_046866305.1 Octopus bimaculoides
GATCCATTGTCCATTGTGTCCTTTGGTTTTTAAGGCGATGAACTATGATTTGAGTTGAAGGAGATTGGGTCTCTAATTCTAACCAAGAGACTCCGTTACTGACTTAAGGGCTGAGTTTTTTTTTTAAGCTTTAAGACTATTGAGTCCGGTTTCCCGTTTCCATGGCGTGTAGATGACTGAAATCCCACAAAATGCTGCAAATTTTAGGGGAGCGGAGGATGAATTGATTACAACGACTCCTGTACTTGACTGCTACTTTATTTTATCGACCCGGAAAGCATGATAGTAAAAGCTGATCTCAGTGTAATTCGAACTCAGAACGTAATGATTCGAAAGAAGTGCTGCTAAGCATATATGTGCTAGACGGCCTAACAATTTTGCTAGCTCTCCGCCTGTTAATTGTATGCAGTGAAAGAGGTAGTTGAAATAATTGTCAGCACAGTACCAGCATATCTAGGAGTAAATGTTAAAAAGTGTCAGAGAAAAAGAATTCGGTGTGACCTTAATTGACACGGAAGTGAAATTTCAGCGGATCCGGAAGTAATGACACGTGACGAACTAATCAGTTCCGTAGAGATCATCAAGCATAACGTTTCACGGAATTATAGAATGATTGAGACACGAC
Source organism: Octopus bimaculoides (assembly GCF_046866305.1). Taxonomy (NCBI): domain Eukaryota; kingdom Metazoa; phylum Mollusca; class Cephalopoda; order Octopoda; family Octopodidae; genus Octopus; species Octopus bimaculoides. The sequence continues at coordinate 57,355,613 of NC_142942.1, forward strand.
AGGTGGGAAGGGAGTGAATGAAGTCGGCATTAGATGACGTCATGCACAGTAAACAGAGTATGTTTGGAGGTTTGAAGTAGGGACGGGGGTGGGGCAGGAGTGTTCTTACTGAGGTGGGAAGGGGTGTTTTAATTCTGTTTTCGTTTTTAATTTCTTTTTGTTTTTTTGTTTTCGTTAGTACATTTAAAAAAAAAATACTATTTAAAAATGTCGAAGAAATACCATGTGACACGAGCAAATTGCAATGACATTTCTTAAACAAGTAACTCAACTCATGCTATGTTGGTATAAAATGAAACAGCTTCGATATCATCTCCAGCAACAGCAACAACAACAAAAACAACAAGTCACAGCAACAAGGGAAGAAACCTTAAGAAGTGTGAATTGATGGATGATAGTTTTTTCTTTCTTCATTTTTAAGACAACATTAAACGTTCGGGTTACCTAATAACGTTGTATAAGTCTGACTAGCATGTGGTGATAACATGTGGTGCGCATGTAGTGTGCATGGAGCACGCAGAGTGACATCGGAAATTACAGAATTAAGTCACAACTCACAAACGAATGAAAGATGTGATCATCATCGTCGCCATCTGTATACAAATATATACGATATATATATATATATATATATATATATATATATATATATATATATATATATATATATATATATATATATACATGTATACATATATATATATATACATATATATACATACATATATATATATACATTTATACATATATATTCACATGTATATATACATGTATATATATATATATATATATATGTATATATATATATATATATATGTATATATATATATATATATATATATACATGTGTATATATATACATATATATATACATGTTTTTGTATATATATATATATATATATATATAATCTTTTGAATGATTATAAACCGTGGTTTGTATATAAACTTATTGTTTGTCGTTCACAACACCAACGGCACACCACCAACGGTAGCAGTAGCCACACCAGCAGCAATAGCAGAAGCAATAGCAGTAGCAGCAGCCGCGGCATCTGGAGAGCAGGATAGAATGTCACGATTTGGTTCGAAATAAAAGACGCTAACCTACACACAAGCCAAATATTGAAAGAAAAATGAAAGGGGATTTAAAAAAAGAAAAGAAAGAAAGAAAATAGGAAGGAAGGAAGGAAGGAAAGAAAGAAAGAAAGAAAGAAAGAAATAAAGAAAAGAAAGAAAGAAGAAAGGGTTGATGGAATTTCTTACACGATACAATAGTGCGTAAATTGGAATGAAGAATACGTCCATTAGAATAGTTCCTTCTTCTAACAACTTTCTCTTTAAACTGATCGATTATCTGACGAAACTAAATAACAATGTCGTGCCAAACAATTACAAACCCAATTTCTAACTAAGTTACGACCATCTTGTTTTAGTGGCTGCCATCTTGATTTTGATTGCTATACACTTAATTCTTCGCTTTCTCATCCGAAATTTCGGTGAGATTTCCTCGTAGTAATACATACATACATACATACATACATACATACATACATACTAACATTATATATAGATATATATATATATATATATATATATATATATATATATATATATATATATATATATATGCATATATATATATATATATGCATATATATACAAGCAGCAATATTTATATAACTTCTGTATGTGTGTGTGTATGTATGTATACGTATATATATATATATATATATATATATATATATATGTGTGCGTGTATACATATATACATATACTTATATATATATATATATATATATATATACATATACTTATATATATATATATATATATATATATATATATATATATATATATATATATACATATACTTATATATATATATATATATATATATATATATATATACATATATATATATATATATATATATATATATACATATATATATATATATATATATATATATATATATATATATATATATATATATATATATATACTTATATATATATATATATATATATATATATATATATATATATATATATATTTATATAACATATATATATATATATATATATATATATATATATATATATATATATATATAGTTTTTTATAGATATACACATACTTATATACTTACATTTGAATGTACATGCTTTTTTTTATATTTTACAGTTTCCCTTGAATTTTATTTCATTAAATGTGTTCTTATTTTGTAATTGTTTTACCTACTTTCACTTTGTTTTGTCTTTCTTAACAATCCTAATAGAAACCGCCTCTCTGACTCTTCCTTATATTTATTTAAATTTACTTTGTTTTTGCAGTTATCATTATCATTATTATTATTATTATTATTATTATTATTATTATTATTATTATTATTATTATTATTATTATTATTATTATTATTATTATTATTATTATTATTATTTTTATCATTATTATTATTATTATTTTTATCATTATTATTATTATTATTATTATTATTATTATTATTATTATTATTATTATTATTATTATTATTATTATTATTATTATTATTCGGCAATGGCAAGAGGAGGAATTTCTCGCTCCTTATAAAAGTGACAATTACTGTTCTTTCTTAGTTTCAACGAAGACGAGAAATCAATGTTGTCTATTGACCAAACTTTCGCTCTGCAAATATATAAGACACATTCAATGGACCTTCCAGACGCCTAACAACAACAAACGTTTTTTTTACGAGGGGAAAACCTACAGTGTAAACATTTATAAACACAGCGACAGATATATGCAAATATGCAAATATATATATATATGTATTTAGGTCTACATACATACATACATACATACATACATATGTATGTATATATATATATATATATATATATATATATATATATATATATATATATATATATATATATATATATATATATATATATGCAAATATGTGAGCCTCTCTGTGTGTGTGATATCATAGTCATGCACAAACCCACACATACTCATACATAAATATTTAGATTGCTACCTTGTAAAGCTAACCACCCCTTTCTCCCAACCGACTGCACCCCCCCGCACGCGCGTGCGCAAGGAAAAAAGAAAAGAAAAAGACCCAGTAAGACAGGAAGAAGGAAAATAACAATGGAAACAACAACAATACCACCGCCACCAGCATTCATAATGCTGACGATGGTGATAATGATGATGATGATGATGATGATGATGAAGCTGGTGGCGGTAATAATAATAATAATAATAATAATAATAATAATAATAATAATAGTAACAATAAGAACAACATCGACATCATCAAGAAGAAGAAGAACAACAACACCTATAACAATAATAACAACAATGATAATAGAGAAACAAGTAGTAACGTAATAGAGAAAGAAAGAAAGAAATTTAATGGCCTTTCAGTCGATATCAGTTGTTATTGAATAAGAATCGACACCCGTGAAAAGTCTTCTGCAATCTGATTGATTTTTAACGAATCAATGTCTCGTTGCGAGTTTGTAAGATAAAGTCGTTTGATAGAGTTGTATAATACGGCCATTAGCCAAGCTGAACGGCTCGCGATGAGACAGCAGAGGCGATGATAACATCTTCGGGGACGTTTATACCAGAGACACGAGAAGCTATACAACGAAACTATACAAACAAACAACAACAACAACAAAAATGTTTAAAAAAACTAAGAAATAAGAAATATAACAACTTTCGTTCAAGAATACCCTTCCCCGCCCCTACCGAAAAAAATAACCAAAAACATGCACAAGTCGAAACACACACACATATATATGTATGTATAAATGCATGTATGTATATATGTGTGTATGTATATGTATGTATATGTATATATACATATATGTGTGTATATATATATATATATATATATATATATATATATATATAAATATATATATATATATATATATATATATATGAATATATATATATATATATTTGCACGCATGTGTATATATACATATGTGTGTATATATATATATATATATGCATATATATACTGTATATATATGTACATGCATAGATATACGCATGTATATATATATATATATATATATATATATATATATATATATATATATATATATATATATATTTACATATATATGTATATAATTATATAGATAGAGAGATAGATGGATATCAACATATATATATTCATTTGTGTATCTCTCTCTCCCTCTCTCACTGCTGTAGGTACAAAGCTTGAAATTTGAGGGGAGGGGACTAGTCGATTACATCGACCTCTAGTGTTTCACTGGTACTTAATTTATCGACCCCGAAAGGATGAAACCAAAGTCGACCTCGACGGAATTTGAACTCAGAACTTAAATACGGACGAAATGCTACTCAGCATTTTGCCCAGCGTGCATGAAATAATATGATCCATTGGGAACTCTGTGGAAATTATTGCCTAAAAAGATGAAAGACGCTGCATGACGTAATCTCAGAGAGAGTTACTAAGAATGAAGACTGCAAAATCCTGTGGGGTGCAATGATTCAACGTGACCATCAGATCGGACATTATTGTGGTGAATAGAAAATGAAAAAAAAAACATGCCTCATAATTGACATATCATATCTTGGTGAGGACAGGATCGAAGAAAAAGAAGAAGAAAAAGTGAACAACTATGATATATTGAAGTGGGAAATACGCAGGTTGTGGGCGATGAGGAGAGTGGACGTGATACCAACAGTGATTGGCATGCTTGGAAGTATCAGAACTCAACTACCAATGTGGTTCAAAAAGATTGGTTCAAAAATGCTGAGATGGAACACCTATAAAAATCATCATTGCTTGGAGCTGAAAGAGTTTTCTGCAAGGTTCTTCAAACCTGTAAACAATTGTCTGTTGGTTGCGGTGGGCAGCTGACACATTCCATCATCACCAGCAAAATATCCTGAAGGTTTTTATCAAATAATAATAATAATAATAATAATAATAATAATGAGAAGAAGAACAATAGCAGGAAAAAGAAGCCTTTCTATTATAGGTACAATGCCTGAAACTTTGGAGGAGGGGGACTAGTCGATTGCATCGAACTCAGTACTCAAGTGGTGTATAGTTCATCGACCCCGAAAGAAAGAGAGGCAAAATCGACCTCTGCAGAATTTGAACACAGGAAGTATTCTGCAGGGAAAGATGCCGCTAATCATTTTGTCCGGCAATAACAACAACAACAACAACAACAATAATAATAATAATAATAATAATAATAATAATAATAATAATAATAATAATAATAATGATGATGATAATGATGATGATGATGATGATGATGGTTGATGATGATGATGATGATGATGGTGGTGGTGGTGGTTGTGGTCTTATTCTGTATTCACAAAATCTCGTATTTTCGTTATCTAAATCTACAGTTTGCTTGGTTATTCTCAATACGTTTTATGTGCTATATTAAGCCAGATCTTTATTGCAACTACAAGCTAAACTGATTACAGCAATAAGATCCATAAAGCAATAAGGGAATACAATATGCGCTTAATGTAGTTTACATTAAAACACCGTTTAGGGCCATTATGATGAAATTTTTGAGTGATTCCGGTTATTCTTGTTGTTCTCCTACCGCTTGCTTTTTGTTGTTTTGGCTGTCGTTCACTTTTGCATTTTCTTCTGCCCAGTCTATTTATTGTCATGATGCTATTATTATTATTATTATTATTATTATTATTATTATTATTATTATTATTATTATTATTATTATTATTATTATCATTGACTTTAAATGGCTACGAACTAAAATGGCTCTTCCCGTTCGATATTTAGTTTGGAGTCTTTTCATGCTAAGTTCAAATCTCGTTAAGATCAAATTTTGAATTTCATTTGTTAGTTTTTGATAATAATAACATACCAGTAGTGAACTGGTATCGAAACCATTTTTATTCATACACACATACGCGCGCGCGCACACACACACACACATATACAACGGGCTTCTTTCATTTTCCTTCTCCCAAATCCACTCACAGGGTTTTGATCGACCAGAGGCTATAGTAGAAGACATTTACCTAAGGTTCCACACAGTGGGACTGAACCCGGAATCATATGGCTGGGAAGTAAGCTTCCTACCACACAGCTACGCCTACGCCAATATATATATATACACACACACACACACACATATATATATATATATAATATATATATATATATATATATATATATATATATATATATATATATATATATATATATATATATATATATATGTATGTATGTATGTATTTGTACATCTATATCAATCACTTTTCTAATTGACTTTATTTTCCTAACCACCTATTATCCTTTTATTTTCAATATTTTTGCTGATGAAGGACTAGCGCCCGAAACGTCAAGACTTTCCTTTTTTTGTAAGTTTTAATCTGTCACAACATTTGATACAACTTGTCCTTCCCGTGTGGTCCTCTTTTTCTCATCACTGGCCATTGCTTTCTTAATACATACATACATGCATACATGCATACATACACAAACATACACACACACGCTTATATATATTATGTGTGTGTGTATGTATATATGTATTAATTATTAAATGAAAAGGAACAGGAATGACGTCATCAACTTCATTAGCTTGCAGCTGTTTCTGCTATAAGAAGCAATGCACTCAGCGCTGAATGCTCAGCGCATAAGTGTATAACTGCTCCTATTAATACCATGTATTCGATACCAAGTGGAAGAAATGCTCATCATCGAAACCGACGCAGAAGCATCAGAACACTAATTTCGAAAAAAAAAAAAAAAAAAGAATAAATAAGCCATTATATGATATTGTTGCAGCAGTTTGTTACATGCAACACATATTGCAGATATCAGAGAAGTACATTTCTTAGAATCAAGCTAGA
>NC_142942.1:57369987-57379987 GCF_046866305.1 Octopus bimaculoides
TTATTGTTGTTCTTGGTGGTGTTGGAATTTTTTGCTGTTGTCACTTTTGCTATCGTTGTTGCAGTTGTTGCCATCGCAGCTTCCGCTGCTGTTGCTATCTATTTTGTTGTTGTTGCTGCGGTATGTACGGGGAAGTCCCAGAGAATCGACACATTTTCTCCCTCAGTCACAGCTTCAGGATGGTGTCTATACCATTTGTCAGCCGTTTTGATTTTATAATGCCGACATATTGTCCAGTGTAAATACTGGCCGACTCTGTCATGTCTTGTTTTATATCTATTATTATTATTATTATTATTATTATTATTATTATTATTATTATTATTATTATTATTATTATTATTGTTATTATTACTATTTATTGTCTTTGCGCAGCTTCTAACGTTGGAGATGTCCTACGGTGCCAGCTGTTCACTACCAGTGAACTAAAGTAACACCCTTATTTTTCGAGCACCATCCGGAATATTCAAGCGGTTCCAAGCAGTGCTGTTTTCTGCAAGTGCTCCACCCTTATTGCAGCCCCTATTTGTTTCATGTACTTCTCAAGATCTTTACTCACTGGGTTTGCTATATCTATGATCCAGCATTGTTTGCTTTCTTTCTCAATTATTATTATTATTATTATTATTATTATTATTATTATTATTATTATTAAGAATCTTTAGCACACCAGACAAAATGCTTAGTCGCATTTCTTCCGGCTTTACTTTCTGAGTTCAAATTCCGTCGAGGTTGTCTTTGCCTTTTATCCTCTCGGGGTCAATAAAATACGTACCAGTTGTGCACTGAGGTCGATGTAATCAACTAGTCCCTCCCGCCAAAATCAAAACATTGTGCCTATAGTAGAAACGATTATTAAGGCGCGAATTAACTGAATCGTTAGCATGTCGGTCGAGATGTTTTCTGTTATTTCGTCCGGTTTTACGTTCTGAGCACCATTTCCGCTGCGGTCGGCTTTGTCAATCATCGTTTCGCGGTCGATAAAATAAATACCAATTGAGCAGTAAGATTGATATAATCGATCACCACTTCCCCGCAAAATTACCACAACGGCGGAATTTGGGTTTGGAACGTAAAGCCGGAAGAAAAGCTGATCTGAATATTTTCTTCGGCATGCCAGATGACACTAAGAATCATTTCTTTATTGTCCACAGGGGGCCAAGCATAGAGGGGACAAACAAGGACAGACAAAGAGATTAAGTTGATTACATCGACCTCAGTGCATAACTGGTACTTTTTTAATCGACCCCGAAAGGATGAAAGGCAAAGTCAACCTCGGCGGAATTTGAACTCAGAACGTAACGGCAGACGGAATACCGCAAAGCTTTTCGCCCAGCGTGCTAACGAATCCGCCAGATGACACTAATAACTACTACTACTACTACTACTACTACTACTACTACTACTACTAGTAGTAGTAGTAGTAGTAGTAGTAGTAGTAGTAGTAGTAGTAGTAGTTGTATTATTATTATTATTATTATTAGTAGTAGTAGTAGTAGTAGTAGCAGTAATTGTTGTTGTTGTCGTAGTAACAACAACAACAATAATAATGCAGCAACTTGACATTTTTTTTACTACCTCGAAGTTGTATTTTTATTTTTATTTTTATTTCTATTTTTTCTTATGTTTTCTTTATTTTCGTTGACGAGTAATTGTGTTTGAAGCCTATCTTAATTGCTAACTGACGAAAACAGCTTAATGAGGCGCTAAATATGTTTAGGACATAACAATTTACTGACAATTTAGAATTATTCCTATTTTTTTTAGTTGGTTTTTAGCTAGCTTAAAAAATTTTTTTTTTGTTTTTGTTTCCTCGTGTTTACGTTTTACTTTTGCTTTTTAGCTTCTGTGTTTTTCATAACAAAATAAATGTTGAAATTTGTACGTGTGTGTGTGTGTGTGTGCGCGCGTATATATGTTTGCGTGTGTGTGTGAGAGAGAGAGTATGGATGGGTGTATATATATATATATATATATATATATATATATATATATATATATATATATATATATATATATATATATATATATGTATGTATGAATGTATATACATATATGTGTATTTGTGTGAATTTATTATTTAAATTTTGAAATAAAAATTTAGAAAGAAAGAAGAAACAGCACAATACGATGGCAGGACAGACAGACAGACAGACAGACAGACAGACAGACAGACAGACAGACAGACAGACAGATAGATAGATAGATAGATAGATAGAGTGGTTCGGAGGAAAAGGAGAGGTGGATAAAAATGAAGGTCATGCGCGGATGTGAGAGGTGGAGGGGTAATAAATAAATAAATAAATGAATAAATACAGAGATGAAGAACTGAAAGGCGAAGGAATGAGGCAGAGTGAAGGAAATATGTAACAGAGAGAAAGAAAGAGAGAAAGAGAGAGAGAAAGAGAGAGAGAGAGAGAGAGAGAGAGAGAGAGAGAGAGAGAGAGAGAGAGAGAGATAATAAAAAAAAATAGTGAGACAAAGAGACATAAAAAGTGCGTGACAGAAAGATTCCCGTATTTTTTAATTGGTTGAAAATAATTCAGAATTTTTAACGAACTTAAATTGAAAACAAGAATAGCAATACATAGAGATCAAGTTTAATGGTTTCAGCAAGTATACACACACATATTATATATATATTTATATATCATATATATATATGTATGTATATATATATATATATATATATATATATATATATATATATATATATATATATATATATATATATATATATATATATATACATACATGCATATATATATATATATATATATATATATATATATATATATATATATATATATATATATATATATATACACACACACACATACATATTTTGGAACGGTGAATTTCGAAGTAGATAAGGCTATAAATAATAACGTGTAAATATTGGATTAAAGAACTCTTTGAAGGAAGAAGTTGAAGGTTGACCAATATTTTAACAAAACATTTACACGCTTTTATTTATAGCTTCATCTACTTCGAGATTCACCGCTGCAAACAAAGAATTACTTCACATTCCCGAAGTTTCTATAATGTTGAACAGGGGCACGGGATCGAATTGAACGCAGAGCAACGGGAGATGAAGCGCTGAAGAACACAATGCACCACACGGTCCAGGAATTGAAACCACTTGACAGCAATATCCTAACATCTAGGCCATGCGCCCTCGTGTGTGTGTGCGCATGCATGCATAATTGATTAGCGAGCGTTTACGCCTGCGCGAGAAGAGACGGTTTAATACAGACAACACAACGAGCGCTAATATAAATACAATGTGCAATATTTATTAGAATTTTTTTTTACACTGACTTTCCATTTTCGCCGAGCACGTGGCTTCCGGTGAAACTACATCAACGAAGAAGTGACTGTCAACAAAAATTGTAGCTGCGCCGACAGACCCCACACCAACACACACATATAGACACACACACACACACACACACACACACACACACACACGCATTCGAATACACACACATATAGATAGACAGACAGACAGACAGACAGATAAATAGATAAGCAGATAGATAGATAGATAGATAGAGAGGGAGAGATAGAGAGGAGAGAGAGAGAGGAGAGATAGAGAGAGATAGACAGACAGACAAACATAAATATAGAAAGAGAGAGAGAGAGAGAGAGAGAGAGAGAGAGAGAGATGTCTTTGCAATCTTTTGTTTCAGTTATTAACGAGGCTGCGGCACCGCCTTCAAGAATTTTAGTCGAACGAATCGCCCCCGCCCAACACTTATTTTTTAACTCCCGCACTTACGAGTATTCTATCGGTCGCTTTTGCCGACCTGCTAACTTCAGGGGTCGTCTACATACATACATACATACATACATACATACATACATATAATTTGTGTGTGTGAGTGCGTGTGTGTGTATGTGTACTTGTATGTGCATTTTAGACAAATTGATAACGTGGATTGAAAGAGAGAAGACGGTCGGAGGCTAAAACAGAAAGGAATGAGAATTTTTGACGACCTAAAATGATGGAATGCCTCAATGGTGAATTTCATTGAATGCAGTCGACAACGGCGGCGGCGACGACGACAATGGTGAGATGGAGGACGAAGAGAAGAAGATGACTGCACGGACGGACGGACAGACAGACGGACGGACGGACGGACGGACGGACGGATGGACGGGTGGACGGATGGATGGATGGATGGATGTCATAGGGTGTGAGAATAAAACTACTTTTGCTTTTAATCTGTTCGGGATGCTTCCATCAGCCCCTTCTTCAGTTTAGTTTTCATAACGATGAAGTCGTATCACTACAATATCCTCCCTTCCTCCTCCCTTTCTCTCTCTTCCAATTCATTTTGTTCTAACATGTCCCAATGACAAGCCTAGCAAAACGACCGGAGGTGATTTAGACGCAAAAGAATACGTGTTCATATCAGCATGAAACACGGCAGATCCGATTACATATTTTGCTGCATCCCTGTGGTTTGCTGTGAAATGGTTCGGTATAACAACGACGTGCTTAATGGCTTCAACAAAGATATTGGCTGCCGTCATATGACAGTTAATACTCTTCGATAATTTCAACCGGGTTTCGTTTCCATCCTACTTATTCTACCTAACCATGGCAGATTCAAAAGAATCCTTCCATTAAGATTGTCATCATTCAGTACTTCTTTCTCTCCCCCCTCGCTCTCTCACACTCTGTCTCATTCTTTCTCTTTTCTCTCTCTCTCTCTCTGTCCATCTGCCTCTCTATCTCTTTGCCATCTATTCTTTCGGAATTGATAAACTAGGGCAGTTGATCAACAGGAGTTTTTAGGCTGTTGTACAAGGTCCTCTTGTTTTCTTGTTCTGTACAGTCGAAGCTTGCCTGCGATACAGCTAGTGACCTTCTATGTTAGCCTTGGACAACATAAAGTATCAGTCAAATAGCGGGTCGATTTAATCGACTAATCTCATTCACCAGGCCTTCTTCTTAAATTAGATAGAAACAAGTGAATAGTGAATTAGCAGCATCGTTAGAGCCTCCAACGAAATGTCTTGCAGTGAACTTTTCAAATTTTACGAGTTCAGATCCCACCAAGGTCATCTTCGCCATGATCCTACTGAGATGGATTAATCCATTTCTTTAACATTTTAGGCTTTGAACCTAAATTAGAAAGAAGTAAATAGTGAAATAGCAGAATCATTAGAGCATCGGAAAAAAAAAAAAGAACACCTGTCAAATTTTACGCTCTGAGTTCAAATCCTGTTACGGTCAAATGTTCCATTTATCTCTCCGGGATCGATAATATAAAGTGCTAATCAAATACTGTAGGTTGATTTCATTGTTTAACCTGCTTACGTAAAATTTCAGATTTTGTGTTTGAAACAATTATTTAAAAAAATATTATTATTAATATTATTTGTAAGGCGGCAAAGTGGCAGATTCATTGCCGTGCCGGAAAAAGTGCGGCATTTCTATTGCTTATTTGTCTCTCATCCTTTCGGGGTCGATAAAATAACTACTAGTGAAGTACTAGACTCAGTGTGGGATCGACTTACCCGATCCCTCATAAAACTGCTGCCCCTGTGTCAAAATTTGAAACCCTTATAAATATTATTAAGGTGGCGAGCTGGCAAAATCGATGGCGCACCGGCAAAATGCTTAAGCGACATTTCGTCCGTCTTTACGTTCATAGTTCAAATTCCAGCGACGTTGACTTTGCCTTTCATCCTTTCGGGGTCGATAGAATGAGATCCAGTTTAGCACTGTGATTAATGTAATCGATTGACTTCTTGCCCACAAATTTCAGGCCTTCTGCCTATCGAACGTTATTGTTACACACAGGTACAACTTATAATGATCATAAGTCAAAACTCTGGCGCCGTTTACCGATCCCTGTGGAAGAATACTCACTTCATTTTCTCTAGAAACGTCTTTCTTAAAAGCCGCGGTAACACATTGCTTGCACTTTTGAAGTGTTCGGACCTTTTTAAAAATAAAACTAAAAATCTAAGATTAATACGACGTACATTTTGTGTATGTATGTGTATATATGTTTATTGAATGTGCGAATATGTGCGTGTGCGCGCGCGTGTGTACGTATGTATGTGTGAGTGTGTATATATGCATATATATATATATACATATATATACATACATACCTACATACATAAATACATACATATATATATATATATATATATATATATATATATATATATATATATATATATATGAGAGACAGACAGACAGAGAGAAAGAGGAGAAAAGTGAGAGAAGCACATGTATTCATTTATGGATGAATATGTATTTATATATATGTGTGTGTGTGTGTATACATATGCATATGTATGTGTGTGTATGTATACTCGCACACAGAAATGTGCGTGTGTATGTAGCATGTCAATATGAAACTCAGCGAACGCCTGCATGTATGTGCATATGTATGCATGCTGTGGAAAATGCCTGTATAATACACATATGGTGCACATCAATTACTGCAGAACAGGCCCCGAACGTCTACGAAGCAGACGCCATTCCAGACACGCTTCGGTGAGCAGCAAATGCCTTAGTTTATAATGCATACTCTGACAAACACGCATTCATTACGCAGGCGTTTATGTATGTGCAATCTTCATACATGCAGCAGTTTTGGACACATATCTTCTGACATGTGATAAATGAAAATAATCTTGCTCGTACATACTTTCGTGTCTGTACACGCATACCTGAACTCACGCATGCGCAAACAAGCAAAGGAAAGGAACAAAACAAAAAGTACAATAATCGAATATCTCCACCGACACGAAAATGCACTCAAACACATGCACACCAAGGTACATATACATACACGAATGCTTACATGCATATAGTAATGTGTATTCAGGTGAGTTCCTCAATACATCTCTCTCTTTCTCTCGCTGTCTCTCTCTGTATCACTGCCTATACACACACACACACACACATACACACACACACACACACACACACACACACACATATCGTGAAGTATGTTTGTTACCTAAATGTTGCGGACACATTTGCTTAAATCTTGAAAGGGAAGAGAAAAAGTTTTAACGATTCGGACGTTAGTTCGTTATCAGAAGGAAGAAAAGTACATAGGCGAGTGAGAGAGAGAGGAATAGTCAGTGTATATGTGAGTTAAAAAGAGAGAGAGAAAGAGAGACAGACAGACAGGCAGGGAGAGAGACAGAGAGAGAGAGAGACAGACAGAGAAATGGATGAAAGATTAAGAGCCAGGAAGGAATATGATTCTATGGAGACATTAAAAAGGGAAGAAGGGCAGATAAATATGTGCAAGCATAAGAGTGTGTCGATGTCCGGAAATGCACATATGGGAGGGAGGAGTGGGTGTTTGTTGCGGGTATTAGTGTGAATGTGTGTGTGTGAGGAAGCACGGATGTGCGGTGGAGGGAAAGGTGGAAGTGTGAGGCAAAGGAGAAGGAAGAGGAATGCGGAGGGAGTGATGTGTAGAAAAATCATAAGTGAGGGGTCGCTTTTATACCGAATGAGACTGAAATCGGTTAATGAGCCGAAGATAAATGTTGAGAGAGTGTGGCGTTAAGAGAAGAAAGGTGCTTATTGATTGAGTCGAGAGGCTGACATATAAATAGCATCAGAGATGGAAGCAAACATGGATGATTATGAAGACTTACTAAAAAAAAAAACAAAAAAAAACTTAGAATGGCTGTGGAGTTTACTTTTGGTAGAGTTTATGAACAGATAAAATAGTACCAGTCAAATAATGAGGTCGATACAGTCAACTTCCTCTCCTGGAAATGGCTGGCTTTGTGCCAGAATTGTTATTATTATTATTATTATTATTATTATTATTATTATTATTATTTAGACTTTTTAAAATAGACTTTTTTGAAATTTCAATTGAAAAGACAAGTGAGGGCTGAAGCGAGATGTGCCGCCCCACTCCGCAGTAAATTTGTTGAAAGATGAGTGAATGTGGTGATGATGACCCAAGGGGGTGGACTTACTTTAAGCCGTTTTCTACAAGCTGAGAAGTAAGAAGAAAAGAAGAGTAATTGCCTTGGTACTTCTGGTGAGTAAGGTGGTTCATGTTATTGCTCCTGGGTGGCATCTGTTTCTATTCAATAATTTGTTTTGTTAGAAATCGTGTCAAAAAAAACAAAAAAAACAATAAAAAAATTTTTATGTAAATCTTCACTGACCTTTGCGTATTTCCCCTAAATGTTTTCGCGGCCCTTTTGGCCGATAAAGAAAGAATATTATTATTATGACTATTGTTGATCTTCTTGATCATTTTTACATTCTCCATATTCTGTTTGGTTTGTTTCTCTAAAAAAAGAGCTCTTTTCCTCCCTCCCTAACTCTCTCTCTCTCTCTCTCTCTCTCTCTCTCTCATTTCCGTTCCTTCCCCCCACACCTCTCGCCTTTTAGGGGTTTTTTGTGGATGACCAAGTAGGTTTTCAATGCTTGAAAGGTCACATGACTTTGCGTCAAAGACTACTTCCTAAAAATACAATCAAATAAATAAACAAACGAACAAAACAAAGCAAAACAAGTGATGAAATAAAAGCGGAAACCTGTTCAGGGATACATCTTAATCTTAAACTTCCAATATATTTTCACACATCTCTCTCTCTCTCTCTCTATATATATATATATATATATATATATATATGTATCGGTCCATCTAACGAGCTATCTATCTATCTCACTCTTTCTGATTTTGTCCTTATCTCTTCTCCTCCTCTTCTTCTTCTTCTTCTTCTTCTTCTTCTTCTTCTTCTTCTTCTTCTTCTTCTTCTTCTTCTTCTTCTTCTTCTTCTTCACGACTGCAGTTGTCCATCTGATATGGCAATAGACTATTATATGGAGAACTGAAGTTTTCCTATCAATATTCAACCATCAGACCCGGATTTGTGAAATAACAACAACAACAACAATAGTAACAACAACTAGAACCTTCCCCCCTGCTACCCCAATCTTCATATTGCTCTTTTACAACTTGTCTCAAAGAACGTTCATTATGCTGTTTTCTTTTATTGGTTCGCGTTCATGTCGTGGCATTTACTCTCGACACTTAAAACCAGTTTTCTTGTATTCACCTCATCACACAGTGACTTTCGGTAAGGGCTATTGTGGAAACACCACCACCACCACCACTACTATTACTGCTGCTGCTGCTGTTACTATTACTTCTACTACTACTAATAATAATAACAGCAACAACAACAATAATAACAATGATTTCAAATTTTGCCGCAAGGGCAGCCATTTTGGGGGAGGGGATGTGTCGTTTACATCGATCCTCGGTGTTCAACTGGTACAACATTTATCGACCCTGAAAGGATGAAAGGCAAAGTCGACCTCGGCGGAGTTTGAACCCAGAACTAGTGACAGGCGCAATACCGCTAATCGTTTCGCCCGGCGTGTTAACGGTTCTGCCAGCTCGCCGCCTTAAATGATAATTATAATCCTTTCTACTATAGTCACAAGGGCTGAAATTTGAGGGAGGGGACGAATCGATCCCAGTACTTGGCTGGTATTTATCGACCCCGAAAGGATGAAAGGCAAAGCTGACCTCGGAGGGAATTTGAACTCAGAACGTAAGGTTGGACTTGGTGCCGCTAAACAGTTTGTCGGGCGTGCTAACGATTCTGCCAGCTCGCCATCTTAATAATAATAATAATAATAATAATAATAATAATAATAATAATAATAATAATAATAATAATAATAATAATAATGGTTTCAAATTTTGGCACAAGGCCAGCAAGTTCGGAGAAGAGTGTAAGTCGATTATATCGACCCCAATGGTCTACTGGCACTTATTTTATAATAATAATAATACTAATAACAACAGCAACAACAACAACTCGAGGTCTAAGAGGTTGGATTTCGTGTTGTGTACAATGTGTTTTCTATACCTCTCACCTCCTGACCATATTATGTGTATGTGTGTGTGTATGTGTGTGTCTGCGTGTGTGTGTGTCTGTGTATGTATATATATGTATATATGCATATATATGT
>NC_142942.1:57384987-57387487 GCF_046866305.1 Octopus bimaculoides
ACGTGGGACTGACAATTGAGTTATCGTGATTTCGACCGACTTGTTGCTTCACTAGTGACATGGGTTCCGGACTACGCATGCGCTGTTATATATCTTGGATTTAATTTATGTAGATATCACGAATTAATTTTTCGCTAATGAAGATTTATTGACAATATGTAAACGACAAAAAAAAAAAAAAATCGCGTAACACGTCATAAAACAAATTGTCTGCGATTTGAATAAATTGAAAAAAAAAAAAATTAAAATAACTAATATTTTGCTGTACAAATATTTCAGCCATAAAATATACAAATAATATATGGGTGGATATCTATGTGTATGTTGTGTATGTATATATATATATGTGTGTCTGTGTGTGCGTGCGCGTAAATATATAAATGTATATAAATATTTATATTATATGTGTATATACATACATAAACATATATAAATGTATACGCATATATATATATATATATATATATATATATATATATATATATATATATATATATATATATATATATATATACATATATATATATATATATACACACACACACACACACACACACACACACACACACACATATATATATACAGTAGAATTCTGAGCAATTATGAGATTCCATCTAAGTAGTAGATATAATGTGTTACTTGTTCAGTCTCGTGTTAAAATAAGATACATAAAATTGCAATATATTTTTTATGCAGTTTGACCATTTAAAACATTAATTACCGTAATTGTAATTTACGTCAAATTAGTGAATAAATTTTTAGTATAGCAAAAGTATATTTAGTCTTGCAACAGAAAACGCAACAGGCTTGAAATATGCACGACATACATTTCAAGAAAGTTCGAATAGTTTGATTATAGCTTTACGAAACTTGGCAGTAAATCTATCCTCGTTTATTATAGAAATTTGGTTGAAATAAACAAAATAAGCCAGTGATAAATGAATCACCCCTATCTTGATCTTCTCTACCGTTTACTGCAAAGGATAGACTCACCTGCCTCGTTTGTTAGGATCAGACACCTTCCTTTTGGAATGAACGGTAGATTTATGAACAACAAACTCACCACCAACAGCAGCAAAGTTTCCATCGTCATTCAGTTTCTTGATTATTTCTACCTTTACCTGCCTAAATTACATTCGTCTGCATCGCTTGTTCCCACACGTCCAATGCTGATGGGTACGAGTACGTAAATCCGTAAAACAAACACGCAGCCTCGCAGCACAGCGATGCAAACACGAGCAATGATCAGTGAATCCTGGGTGCTTCTGAGCTTCTGAGCTTCTGAGCTTCTAGCTGGTCACGAGGGCGCGTTTTGCGGTACAAAAAGACTATCTTCGACTGATCACCGACCTGTTTTATCACCGATCGATCTGTGACAAGCGTAATATAGTTTACAATTGAACATAATGCGTTATTTCGGATCAGTGGTAAATGAATCATTTGCAAACGCGGCTGCGCGCACAGCCAAGGAAGATGAAACTAGAGGTCTTTGTGCGAGGATCTGATGCAATTAAACAGAGTCGAAGAAAGCGTTTCAACCTTACTTTAAGCGAAGGAATACAAAAATAAACACTATTTTCTATTTTGCTGTTTGTTTTGTTTCATTTACTTTATAATCTATTATTGTTTATAGTCTGAATGACATATGTATCGGGACACTAAAATCTTTTAAGTGCTAACGCCTCTATAGGTCTGAATCCAGCCCTGCATATAAGACACATTTTTTTTTTCAGGTAACTCCGTTTCTTATTTGTGGAGTGGGGCCTATATTTTATGCACTTTAATGCACTAAAAACTTGGGGTTGGGAAAGCCAGTATAAGCGCTGCTGAAATTGGGATGCGTCTAATACGTCCGAGCGTCTTTTATCCCATTAACTACTGTAAATAGCACGATTCTATGAATAAACATAATATTGCTTTCACAAGGAATTGAAACTGAGACTCTGGAACGATTTTGTAGGAGATAACCTACGATTCAACGAAATTAGATGGCAACACCTCACATTTTTCACTGTTTTGTAGCATTTTACTATTCACAGTCTTTGTAACAGATGGGAAATGCGTTTTTACTAATGGAGAATGTTGCTTTTCTTCTTTCTCGCTGCTCATATCGACAATGCATTACAAGAAAAGGTTTTTATCAGTATGTAAGAAATGGGACAGCTGAAGAACTCAGGGTGGGGAAGTAGCTTCCGAGTTCGATTTTAGTCAAGGGCGAGTTATCCTTTCATCTTCTTATTGCAATCAATGAGAAAAAAAATGTCACCAATACCAAAAGAAGTAAAGAACATCTAAATGTATGTGTGTGTGTCCGTGCGTGTGTATGTGCATGCGTGCATGTATATCGAAAGCGAATATATATATATATACATACACGCCCAAGTACACATATTCTCAAAATGTGTAAATAATTTCAAGCTGTGTCCTTCCAATCAGATCAGCAATAAATAAGTCGGAAACAAAAGTAAAAGTTAAGCAGAAATTGATGAACATAAATTTG
>NC_142942.1:57392487-57402487 GCF_046866305.1 Octopus bimaculoides
ATACACACAAAACAACTTCTGTTACTCTTAGGCGCAGTCATTAGCAGAAATAGGTCTGGTTGAAAGCCTGTCACAGTAGATTTCCTCTGAAGAGAAGTAAGAGGTAAAATGACGGAAAGAGCCGAGAATGAAGAGGTGAGATGGCGGAAGAAGTCGAGAAGGAGGTGAGACGGCGGAAGAAGCCGAGGTAGAATGGAGATGGCGGGAGGCGCCAAAAATTCAGACGAGATGTGAGAGAGTGTGTGTGAGAGAGAGGAAGAAACAGAGAGGTGGGCAGGGAGGGAGGGAGAGAAGGTGGTTGTGAAAGGATAAAGGAAAAATATCTGCAATGGAGGTGAAACGACGGAAATAACGACGAAAAAAAAATGGGTGAAGAGACGGAAGTTGCCTCGAAATGGGTGAGAAGACGGAGAGAAATGAAAGAAAAGTTGTGAAATAGCATAAGGATGTGTAAGAGAGATGATGAAATATTAGAAATAGCCGAAATGAAGGACGTGAAATGACAGAACAAACTGAGAGAAGGAAAAGGATTAACGAATTGAATCGAGAAAAAATGCTCAAAAAACAAAAAAATGTTTCGGTAATATTACGACAGGAAGGTTGTAAAATGACATCAACAGTCGAAGAAGAAGAAGTGTAATTGTAGAAATATCGCAAAAGTTGGTGATGTGGCGGAATTAGTTGGATAAAAAAACATAAGAGGGCAAAAGTTCGGAAAAGAGGCGAAAGTAAGAGAGTGAAATTGATGGAACGATCCGAAGAACTCAAAGAGCTGAAATGACGGAAGAAGACGAAGATAAAAACATTGCAAAGCGTTCAGAAAAATAAGAAAAAAATATAAACAGTTTAGAAAAACGATGAACGATAAAATATGAAGAATGTGGGAAAAACATCTGTTATTTTTTATTATAGCTTACTTGTTTTCAGTCATTGGACTGCAGCCATTCTGGGGCCCCAGAAAGGGTTTAGTCGAACAGCTTTTGACCCAAATAATTATTTTTGCTCATTTCCTTGAAAGATTGGTATTTATTCTGTCGGATTCTTTTGCCGAACCGCTAAGTTACGGGTACGTAAACAAACATCGATTGTCAAGCGTCAGGGTGGGGCAAACACAAATACACACACACACACACACACACACACACACACACACACACACACACACACACACACACACACACACATACACACACACACACACACACACGCATATCTATACGCTTGTGTATGTGTACATGTGTGTATGAACATACACACGCACACCAACACATTCATATATATATACAGGGCTTCCACACTGTTTCCGTCAACCAAATAAGAGAAGAAAATGCTGGAGTAAGAAGGAATTAGCTTCTTTCGGTGAAGGATGAGTGAAATGGCGGGGGGGGGGGTGTTCAAGAATTTGATTCCGTAAGAGGGAAGGAAGGGAGGGAGAAATCGGGTGGGGGTGAATAGGGAGAAGAATGAAAATCTAAGGAAAAGAATGAAACGTTGTGAAGGAAGTAATGTTGTTGTTGTTGTTGTTGTTGTTGTTGACCTTGGAGGTGGTGGTGGTGGTGGTGAGAGGAGGAAGGTGGTAGTTGGGTTTTTTCCACAATTTTAAATTTGTTATTGATGCTCTTTCTATTTCACCTCTCTCTCTCTCTCTCTCTCTCTCTCTCTCTCTCTCACACACACACACACACACACACACGCACACACGCACACACACTGCTACTTTTGGTGATAGAAGTTGGTGGAGGTGATGATGATGATGAGTAGTGGCAGTGGTGTGATGGGGGGAAAGGAAGAGGAAAAGGTAGCAGTGGAAGCAGGTGGAGGGGGGTGACGAAACGACGATGATGATGATGATGACGTTGATTATGAAGCAATCCTTGGCAATTTTATTCTCCTGTGCTATGATATTTCCAATTAGTGTCACCTGGTTGCGACAATCGTAGAAATACAATCTCACATAAACACGAACGCATATACAAAGCAAATAGCACATACACACACACACACACACACTTGTTCACACGTGCGCGTGCACACTTACACAATGACGCACACACACGCACAGTTGCACATCAAGATACACACACGACCATGAATGCTGACACTGTAACACATACACACACACACAAACACGTGCTCACACTCACACATACATGCACACACACAGACACACATACAAATAATCGTTTATACGCATACGTTCATACGCAGGTAAATATTAACGCATACCTTCAATGACAGACACTTTTGCATATATTCATACATATCTAACGCCCACGCATACACACACTTGCATGCACACACACACACACACACACGCATATGCACACATATACAGGAAGATGCTAGCACGCACATACACAAAGAATACGTGAAGACGCTCACACACACACACATGTAGGCATCCAAGCAAGCTCTGATATACCCCATCGCACACATGCACCCACCCATACATACATACACACTCACACACACATAGGTGAAAGAACATCAACATACGCGCACTTGTAAATAAACATACATGCGTGCATACACAGGCAAACATATAAACACTTAACATACACTCACGTACACATAAACCGTAATACACATATGTACACACACACACACACACACACACGCACACACAAACCCAGTGTATCGGATCGAATAACATTTGCTGTTGACTCTTGTTTGTAAAAAAAAGGAGTTGGAGGAGGAGTTCCTTTCGAATGCTTTTATTAGTGATGTTAAGGAGCAGAGTAAAGCAGCAGCGAAACGGTGATATTAAAGGACCCTTGTAAAGAGGCTCAAGTTGACTTTTGGAGCACCGAACTAAATGGCTGGCAGTGTTTTCTGTTATCTCTTTCTGGCTTCTGATTCAAAATCAATTCCCTGTGAGCTCAGCGTCTATCTTTCATCTCTCAGAAGTCGATAGAAACAACCAGTCTTGCACTGAACACTTCTTCATTTCCGACAAATTCATAGCTTCATACGAAAGCAGAAAAAAAAAAGATACACAAGCTTAAAAATAGCAACCAATTTTTTTCTTAAATCACATGTTCGTCCGTCAGAGCGAAGAGGACCATCAGTTATTCATTAGTCATCCTAAAGATGATTAATGACTTGTGTGGTGGCTTGGTTTAAAGTATTTGAAGAGTTGCGTACCATCAACCTGAATCTCTCGTCTGCGACCATCATCAATCCAGTAGCAAGACCAAGTAAAGACGACTGGAGATGAAGCTGGACACGATGCTTGACCAAGGCATCTCACTTGCCTGCACAGTGCTTTGCTGCACTCACCTTTGCCTCCGATGATGAACCGTGGAGTTTTCATCTACTAAGACCACCGGATTCGGTCTTCACATATACAGGTAGGCAAGCCCTGACATGTCAATTAAGCCATAGCTAAGACACTGACAGCGCTGCTTCTACTTCGGGTCACAGTAAAATCAAGTCCATGACACAGATCTTAAATTAAAACACACACACACACACACACACACACACACACACACACACACACACACACACACACACACACACGCACACACAATTATGTGGGCCAAACAAGCCTCACTTTGAGATGCAGAGTCACGCTACATAAAGAACAGATTCTTTTCCCTCGATACAGGCAAATTTTAAAAAGATTGGTTGTTACTTAAAGAAAATGTCGCTGCTATTTCCAGCATATCGCAGTATTGACTCATATAAGCAGCAGACATATATTGAGTCGATTCAATCATTTATATTCTTTGATTTGTTTCAGTCATTGGTTTGTGATTATGTTTGAACATCGTCTTCCAAATAATAATCGATAGCATCAACCTCCATTGCATATTTCAACTGGAACGATATTCTTGAGACAGAGTTAACAATGCGCTGAGCTGAACGACTTTTAAACACCGTACGATATATTGTGTTTATTTTGTTTTAATTTGGGTTACTTGCTATTTTAAAAATCTTAATTTTAATAGTAAGAATCGGAATGAATAACATTAAATAATCAACCAAATTAATTAGAACCGACCTATACGCATTCCCTACTCAGTATTTACAGATGTATGTGTCGTGTACATACGTATTCACATACATGTGTGTGTATGGGCCCCGGTTCATGTGTGTGTGGTTTGAATTACCCTATAAACAAGAGAGACTCTTCTACGGGCTACCGACAGCCCAACATAGGTAAACCATTTAGATATTGAACAGCAAAAGACAAAGCATAGAGAGAGGGGGTGAGAGGAAGAAGGAGAGAGAGAGGCGGTGAGAGAGAGAGAGGCGGGGAGAGAGAGAGAAAGAAAGAAGGAAAATATATGTTAATAGAATCTTTGGTCAATGTCAAAAGTAGAAGGTCACATTGAATAGGGAAATATTTATCTTAAGCCTTTTCCAGTAAGATGAAACATATTAACACCTTCAAGAAAATAGCTTCTTTCTCTGGTAATCAACATTCCCCGATGCACACAAATACATACACAGAAGAGAATAATTGTAGTATTGGTGGTGGTTGGGAGTGGCAGTGGCAGTGGCGGTGGTGGTGCTGGGGATGATGGTGGTAGCAGTGGCGCTGGTGGTGGTTGTCATAGAAGGTTAACGCTGTGAGGAAGTAATGTTTTCTTAGTACAAACGTCACCACTCATTTTTAATTCATTTTTCCATGACCAGTTAAGCACCAACCATTCTTCCTTTAATTTATATTTTTCACCATCACTTCGCATTTCGTTCCACCTCCATTCCTCCCTTCCCCACCCTCATTTTCCTTCTTCTTTTCCTACTCATTCTTCCCCCATTTCTTTCTCATTCACCCCATCCGTTTTCTGTTTTCTAATCACATTTCTTTCCTTTTACGCTATTCATCTCATCTGATTCACCCTCTTTCTCATCTTGCACTAATTGCAGTCATGGCTGCTACTCTGACTAATAACTCTTCACACCTAAAGTCGCCATTTAATTTCAGCATCGAATTCGACTTCCTAATGACAGGACGACAAACAAGCGAAAACAAAATTCCTCTCCTCGAAGCCAAAAGAAAGCTTTTGACGCTTTGCCAAAGAAGTTCCAGCCATCGTTTTGCAAGCATATTCTTCCTGATTCCTGTAACCGTCATTCTCGTTGCTAACACTGGTTGTCAGTCGAGAACATCGACTTCGAATTGAAACTATTTAGACGGCAGTGAATGTAAAGTGGACCTTAAATACGATAAACCCTAGTCACAGAGCCTGCAATTTTGTGGGAGGGGCTCAGTCGATTGCATCGACCCCCAGAACTTGACTGGTACCTATTTTATCGACTCTGGAAGGATGAAAGGCAAAGTCGACCTCAGCGACATTTGAATTTAGAACGTAAAGATCCGGAAGAAATGCTTCTCAGCATTTTGTCCGGCAACCGATTCTGTTTGCTCACCACTTTGATGCTATAAATAAACAGGAACACTTCAAATATTGTGAAGTGAACAATTTCCGCGGCAGTACGTACAACAGCCTGTCCCTGTCTGTGCAACAGTCTGTAATATGCAGAATGGAAACAAAAAAATAAAATGAATACTTAATATACTTCTGAACTGGATTCATTTACAAAAACATTTCCCCCAAACTGTACCACAAGATTTAACTTGGTGTGTGGTAAAAAGAGAAAAAGAATTCGATTATATTTTAAAAGCGTTTAAAATATAAACTGAAATTCTAAAAATATATCCTTAATAACTATGTTTCATTTAAAGAATAAAGAATTAAGTACTTAATAAATTTCTGTTGATTAAATTATTTATAGCTATTGACTCAAATATATAAATAACTTTTCTTAATACGCTTTTTTTAAAAATTTATTTCTGCGCAGAGAGCACAAAAATGTATTTATTTTGTTGTAAATTGTACCACGAGTAAAGCAAAATTGGGCAAGAGCTGTATTGAGAAGCAATACAGCCTAAGTAAGCAATATATTCAGTATTATGGTAGCATTAATTAGAAATAGGTGTGAGGCTTGAAATTTTGGGGGAGGGGGTAGGTTGATTATATCGACTCCAGTGTGTGATTCATATTTATTTTATCGATCCCGAAGGGATGAAAGGCAAAGTGGATCTCAACGGAATTTGATCTTGGAACGTAAAGATGGAACCCGAAAGAAACGTTTTCGTATCTAGAAAGACAAAGCAAATGAAAAAAAATATAGCCAAACAAACCAGCCTGTCATACTCTGTCTGTATGGCAAATACTCGATTAGATCGAGGGATTCTAATGTAGACGAAACCCTTACCCATCGATGGCTGGCATGCTCTACTCTCAAAACTGAAAACAGAGAAGAACATTATTGCTGCTCAGTAACAACTCGTGTGATGCTCTGAAATATGAAAGCGACCCGTTGTGTCACAAATGAGGAGAGCATCTAGAAACAATCGATCACAAAATCTCTACATTATCTTAATTATCTTCGTTTTTCTTTTTCCTTTGTTTTGTTTGCTGTTTTTTCTTTAAAATATTGGGTTATAATTTGCGAGAAAAGTTGATTGGTATTTCTAGCTGATCGACTGACTGGATATCGAAGCTCTGGTTATCTCAGGGTTAAAATGAGTTGTGTCAGAACGTATATCTAGTGGAGCTATCAAGGCAAACAAGTTATACTTGGCGTTAGGCATTATCAAGCGACATTGTAAATCTCTACTGGTCACGCTACACCTCACCACTACTTTGCATAACAAATTGCAAAGTTGAGGCGTAAATTGCTGGGTAACCGTATGATATTGCCGGATTTAGAATTTGAATAATTGTGTTACGTTATATATTGATTGGGTGACATTATACAGATTGGGTGGGAAAGCGATTAATTGTTGGCTGACGTTTATACACTGCGCAGACATGTTGAACAGTTCTTCGTTTGGATGCTAAATTACTGAGTTAGATTGCTAACTGCTAACATTGAGATGCTATATTGCTAGGTTAAGTAATAGATTTTCAGGTCACATGATAAATTTCTTAATTAGATTATAAATTATCGAGCGCGACTGAAAACGATGATAATTAAGCACAACTGATATGAATTAATTATCATCCCGGAAAACTAAACCATTTTTGCAATATCCATTTGTTGAACTAATACTGTGCAGTTATATACACCGTTTCTTAAGCATTTAAACATCCGGCGAAATATTACTTGAGCTAAGAGAAGTATGTACAGCTCGCTGCACACCGAAACGCTTCATATATTCCTGGATGCTTTAAAGAAAACTGCTTGATTCCTGCTGCTTAAGATAAGGAGATTTATTAGGGACAAGGTCTTAGTTCAGAAAGCGTAAGGACAAGGGTTTGACTGTCATGAAATTTGAAGTTTAAAAAACGTGAAGAAGCTGAGAGTAAATTTAAAGTAAATTCTGTAACGTATTCGGCGTAAAATTCCACCAACCCAACACCTAGAAACAAATACAATGCCTTGGAAAAATAAAAACACTATCAATTTGATTGTATTGAAAACGTGCTACAAACTCTACAGACCCACTTCACGTTTTCCCAATTTAAACGAAGTCTAGAAAAATGGCATTACTTTGTTTTGTTGCTTTGTTGTTTGTTGTTTTTTTAAATAAATTTCTGCCTTTCTCCTTCAAATTAAATTATGTAAACTGTAAGTGATAAAACGACATTAAATTGTATAAAAGTAAGTAATATAAATGCCACTTATCGAAGCAACTTTAATGTCACAATGTTCTCTGTGAGGCTTGAGTATCGTTGAAACGAAATGTAAGATGGTTGTCTATTATGGAGTTGGGCGACGAGTTAAAGAATAAAAAATTGTATTCGCTGATACAAGCTAGCTTACTGTAATATATCAAATGAAGTTAATTGCTTCCATTCATGATTCATCCGTTCATAGAAGGTGTCTTCGCTCTTGCAACCCTTACCTGGCTTTCCTTTCGGTGACTTGCCTAATAATTAATATCGAGATTAGATTTTTAAGTAACGAGATTAACTATGTACACTTGGTGTCTGTGTGGCATAGCATGCAGATGAGTAGGTATGTATGTAGGTGTGTGTGTATGCATATATACGTGTAAGTATTTGTGGGTGGGGGTGGGGGTGTATGCATGAATGTATATGCTTCTGTGTATGTACGTGGATGTGTAAAGGGTAAATAATACTATGCGATTTCATGCATGTATATGTTTCAAAGTGTGCATACGGGGGAGGGTGTGGATATAAGACATGAGAGAAGTGCGCGTGTTGGCTGTGTGTGTTTATAAGACAAGACGACATTGGTATTCATGAATACGTCTGTATTTTTAGGAAGTGAGTATTGACGTGTGTGTGTGTGTGTGTGTGTGTGTGTAGATTGTCGGACTTTCAAGCATGTATGATTGAAGGAGGGTCATAAGCGGATGTATCTGTGTTTATTGTGTTTGTGTGTGTGTGCGTGTGGAGGAGAGATAGATAGACAGACAGAAAGGAGAACGTGCGCGCATTCGCGAATATGTGTGTCATCAGGATGATTACGTGCATAGAAGAGAATGTGTGAATGTTACTTCAGCAAAAGCACACATACACCAATTCCCATATAAAGCATAAGAGAGAAAGACAGAACATATACGGACAGACATATCTCGGTAGATGTGTGTACGTGCAGATAGATACGGAATCGCAATTATAAATTAAAACTCATATCTCTTTATGTTAGTACATATTGGTAATATAATCAAATATTTAAAAAGTAAAGTTGACAAGTTCAGGCCCTCACACAAAGATCAGTACAGAAGCGATGATAGGAATAGTCTGCATTTTATGTTTTAGTTGCAGCTATTCATGTATGTTAAACTTTCCAACTATTAATACTTTGCCTAAAATTAGTACGGTAACTTAGAGACACAAGAATCGCAACTATTATTTAAGAATTCGCTCTCTTATGTCTACAGTTTCGATGGTGGCTTATTCTGAAAAACTGGAAGACGGAAATGTGCTTTTCAGGTGTTCCATATTCCAAGATGCGTGAAAAAGATATTGCGACCGAGAGGTATTGACCGACTCAATCCGAAACAGATGACAAGGAACCAAGTTCTTCGGTCTCGATTCTGGTACACTCGTGGAACTATGAAGAAGACATTCCAAATGACAGCTATGAATTGTTTCAAAAAGGGAGATGTAAAACCAAAAATAGTATATAAGATAGTATTAATACCGAGAGGTATTAATACTGCCTCTACGCAGTTTTCAATGAGGAAAACGCAATTCGCATTTTCCTCATTGAACGCATATCAACTCATCTGAAAAACAAACTATTTCTCACTGGAAGACCTCAATAAATTATTTAAAATTAATTAAAAATTAATTAGAACAATCACAACAATGTCTGAAGGAAATAAAATGGAATGAAAGCATCTTGAATATATCATAGATAGAAAATAAATATACGTACACGTACACACATGCATATATATATATATATATATATATATATATGAGAGAGAGAGAGAGAGAGAGAGAGAGAGGCAACTAGTTAGGTATTTATCGACACACACGCACAAATACATACATACATATATATATATATATATATATATATATATATATATATATATATATATATATACACATATATACATATATATATACATACATTATATATATATGGAGTGCATCACCGATTTACATTTCGGTTATGGAGAGCGAGAGAAGCACGGGATAAATGTGTGTGAATCCCACTTGTATGTGGTCATTACACTGAGGAGAAAAACTGAGAGCCTATTAATGCAGTAATCCAACCAAAACATCCATAAAATACAAACACAACAGACAGATGTTCTGAGTTAGCGAACAAAAGGTATTTATAACGGCAGAAACTATCTATTTTGCTGATTTAAAATATAACATCAAAAAGTGGACGTAGATAGAGAGCGAATATGGACAATCAATGTATGTTTTACAGCTCTTTAACCCACATAGCTATACCTATAATCATTGCTGGAGCAGTTGCTTTTCCTAATGACATGTCTACATGTTTGAAAAGTTCAGCTTCTTTTTTTGTTGTTCTTTTTGTTTTTTGT
>NC_142942.1:57407487-57427487 GCF_046866305.1 Octopus bimaculoides
GAGATAACAGAAAATAATGCAGCCAAAAATACGAGTTTTACACCCTCTATGACAATTTTCTCTACACCAAAATATAAACAACAGATGATTTGAAAGAAGTTAAAATTGAAATACGGTACGCTTATAATGTAAGTTATGTATTTATGGTTTCATTCTTTATTCCAGTCTACTGTCCAAACATTGTATTAACATGCAAAACAAATTATACATTTACTCCTATAAAACCACTCTTAGCTAGAGTGTCTTTAATTGTTAGACTACGTATATGCGATCAGGAATGTCTTGGGCCTAAATAACAATAATAACATCGTCATTAATGTTAATTTTTCTAAGATTTATACAAAGAAAATTGAAATTATATAACACCATTTTAATGTTTAAAATAGAAATAATGATGTTGAATAATTTTTCGTTTACTGTTTACAACCCATTTTATGAACAGAAAAAGAAAAGTTCAAAGAATATACTAAGTAAAACTATAGAAAATATACAAAAATAGTCAAACATCAAAATTCATTTTTAAAACAAAAATAAATATAACTAATCGAAAGAAAACATTGAAATTTGTCAGACAAAAGAAAAAAAAATTAGAATTTCGTTTGCAAGTTTTACAATTTCACTTGTGTTGCTTGTGTATTACGGTTTGCAAAAGTGTTGAAAGGAAAACCTATTGTATACCATGTACGATGGCACCAAGCGAAAATTTTAAAACATTATAAACAAATGTTAATTTTCTAGTATTTCCTATTTGCTTTGTTTTCTACTTTCGGATTTTCCAGTAAACAGTTAAAAACAAAAGGGGAAATGCTTTAATTCCACTATAAACATAACATTAATTTCATTGTGTAAGACCTTACAACCCCCCACCCCCCAAAAAAGCGAATAAACTGCAGTTGGCTTTCATTGTAAACCCTTAAAAACGGAAAGTAGTTAGCTTTTGTTTTATTGTAATTATTGGGCAAAAATATTGTATTTAACAACGACATATACATACATGCATTTATATATATATATATGTGTATATATATATAGGTGTGTGTGTGTGTGTGTGTGTGTGTGTGTGTGTGTGTGTGTGATGTAATTTAATTGAAAAACATTTCAGCAAGTTGTAATACAACGGATGTTGCCGACTTCTCTGAAAAGAATACTTCCTGTTTAGAAAAAATATATATAAAATAATACAGAATATAAAACTGTTAAGGAGAGCAAAATACACACACGTGCACACCTGCGCACACACACACACACACACACACACACACACACACACACACACTCACGCCAGCACGTCAGCCCACCAACCCGCATGCACACACACACACACGTGCATACATCCACGTCTTACGCGGAATCTGCCTCCCTGAACAGTCATCCAAGAATCCTCCAATGGGAACATGACAAGCGTGACTTTTTCTTGAGTACAAAGTCAATCACTGTTCGTATCAATCATTCCCCTTCGCTGATCACGAACAACGTGCAATGAAAGTCGTACCAATTGCTACTAATTCGGCATTCACTATATAATGAATATCCCTCTTCACGACCTCATATATACGTTTAACGCCGTAAAAAAAACTGTAAATTAAAAACTTTATCAGAAAACTGCATTCTAAAAAGTCATCCGAAGACTGTAACCTGACGACCGTCGACGTCCCGAAACGAATGAAAACATAATGAAAATTCATGAACTGATCTTGGAGAACCGTCACCGAACACTTAACAAACTTATTGATGTGACTGGTGTGTTCTGGAGCTCCTGCCAACGAATTTTGCTTGTGAAATTGCGAATGAAAAGTGTTGCAGCAGAATTTGTGCCTCGCTTGCTCACGGAAGATCAAAAACAGTCACAACTGAATGCATGTCGTGAGCTGAAAGAACAGTTGGAAGTTGATCAGGAACTTTTTTTCGAAGGACATCACTGGTGACGAAAGCTGGCGTTAAGGAATTTGCAGATTTGGAAGAGGTGGGGAAAAAAACGATGGAGGTGTTAAACGGCATCGCTTTGCAAGAGTTCCAACGCTGTTTCGAATCGTGGAAAACGTGCCTGGACTGATGCATTGCTTCAAATGGAGAATACTTTGAAGGTGTAAACATGTAAAACTGAGTGAAATAGTATTCCGGTTTCTTTTAGGTACCCCCGCGTATATTACGTCACCAAAATATTTGTCCAAGTATGACCTGGAAAATATTCGGCGGAATATCATCTGAAGAAATGGCGGTTTGTGATAATACGGTATTACATAATGTTACCGATGAAGTTGCAAAATTGCACGCGTATTCGAAATAAACATGCTTTTCAAACACATGTAGTGATGCCGGGAAATGTCCATTTATATTGCTCTTCTTTAACATATGTGTGTTTTGAGTGTGTGTGTGTGTGCGTGTGGAGGCGCATGGCCGAGTGGTTACGGGGCTGCACTCATGATGGTAGGTTATAGTTCGATTCAGAGATCAAGTGTTCCGTTGTATCCTTGAGCAAATCACTTTATTCCACATGGTTCTATTTACACTCTACTGGGGGGGGGGGGAATGAATAACCCTGCGATGGCTTCTATGGCTTGGGAAGGATATGCAATACTTGAGATGCATACATATATACACACACATATACACATACATATATATATATATATATATATATATATATCATACATATATATACATATATGTACTGTAAAAAGAAAGTACAAAAAATCTAAAAACGATAAAACTTGAACACAGTCGTGAATTTTATACACACACATATATACGTGAGTGTGTGTATCTGTGTGCATCCCTTACATATGTCTATATATATTATATATGTGTATGATGGTGATGATGATGCTGATTATCATTATCATGATTATGAACATGATAACGATATGATACGGTGCACTAGAAATTAATAGTTAAACTATTATTTTCCCTCTCATATATATATATATATATATATATATATATATATATATATATATATCTGCAATCTAGTGCTAGCCAATCAGATTCGTTGTTTCAACAACTATCATGACTAACAATCTAATGTTGAAATGAACGAGAGCCGACCGAGGAAGGAGCCAACATGGCTGACGTATTGATGACTCTGTACAAAGCAATTAAACACAATTGCTACCTTTCATGCACGACTGAGCCGCATCTGTTCAACACTTGTTCTACAGCTGCCTTCACGCTTATTAATCCCGTCCAACATTATCTCCTCATACGTTTCGCGCCAACTGGGAATGCATCTCTGTTGCTCTACAAAGCATCGTCATCGATGCTGTCACCGCCATTGTCACCGTGATCCTCCTCTATCTTTTTCTTCTTCTTATTATTATTATCCTCCTCCTCCTCCTCATCATCATCATCATCATCATCAGAATCGTTCGTGATAATCATAATCGTAACCACAGTAAGCATCATCATCTTCGTCATCAACATCGTCGTCATCGTTGACTCCGTCGTCGTCATCATCATCATCACCACCACCACCGTTATCACCTACATCGTCATCACAATGACAGCCATCATGATAATCTTAATCATATGTACCGTCAATTTCACTATCACCATCCTCATCGTCTTAATCATCATTGCTACCACCACCACCACCACCACCACCACCATCATCATCATCATCATCGTCATCATCATCATCATCAACGGCATCATCATCATCATCATTATGATGACTTACGACGTCACCATCACCATTGTTGTCATCAGCCATCGTGATAATAATAATAATAATTGCAGCCATCTTCAACATACTCATCCTATTCGCCCTCCCCTTCTCTTCTTTGCTCCCCATTTGCATTTTCCTTCTCCTCCTCCTCACCATCATCATCAATAACATCGTTGCCATCGTTGCACCTATTAATATTGCTGCTGCTATTGTTGTTACTGCCGTTAAAAATGATGTTGGTGGTGGTGGTGGGAGGTGATGAGCAGAAAGAGATGAGAATAATGAGGGTGACGGTAATCAATTACGAATACCATAATGAAGATGATGACAATAACTTTGACAACATCGATGACTGTTAATTGTTTCAAATCAAGACACAAAGCCTGAAATTTAGGGACAGGAAATTGTGGATTTTATCGACCCCCAGTACTTGACTGGTACTTTGATTTCATCGAGCTTAGAAGAATAAAAACGAAGCTAACCTCAGCGGAATTTGAACTTAGAACATAAAGAGACGGTTAACCATCCAGTGCCTTTAAAATTTTCTAAATTAGGTGTAAGGCTAGACAGGAAATATAAATTATCGATTATATCGACTCCAGAATTTGCCTGGAACCTTTTTATTTATTTATTTTTCTAAGACAGTAGCGTGAGATTTGAGGTAGATTTTGTTAGCTGTTTCTAGCAAAACGATGTTGAGAAAATCTGCGTGATATATAATTAACATCTTTGTGGACATTCTGCAAGAATAAGCAAAAATATAAACAGCATGAAGAAGCGCTTTGATCTTCGCATCAAAAGGTGGAGACCCGATGTTTTGGGTGACTCGAATAGTCCGAACCGTTGATGTTAATATTTGAAAATTGTTAAGTAATGCCATAAATGTCCACAACAGCAGTGACACAGGCTGCCTATGCTTGATACAAAAGCAAAAGAGGCAGAGACCTAAGAGCGATTTAAACAGTCTTTAAATGTCACGTATTCCTTCGACAACATACAGTAGCTACCAAGCGTCGAAGCCTGCACACATGCGACATGTAGAAGCATGGGAATTCAAAAGGATCTCTAAAAGTATTCATTGATTGATGACCAGAAATACAGAACCAGGGAAATTGCAAAGGTCTGTTACCGCAGCAGGTCATCATATGAAAAACTTTCTGCTTATCAGTAGAAAGTCACGCTTGGCTATGTTGTTAGAAAACTTCAAAGTAACAGGAATATTGATAACCAAAGCAGTCGATCTTGGAGAAGTACCCCCGTATTTTAGCTGTCACTTTTGAATGGGATACTTATGTTATCTAGGAATAGGAAATAGCGACAAAATACATGATGCACAAAAGGGACAGGGTGCCGGTGAAACATCTAGGTGCCACAACCGAAGTGTCGCACAGTTGAATTAACATTGAAGATGTAACTTCCATCATAAGTAGCTGTCCAAAATCTCATCGAAATATTATCTCTCTGTGAGTATGATGTCGTAGTCAATGTAATTCCTAATCCGCAGAAAGAATTATCCTAAAGATAAAAGATATAAGAAACCAGTCATGGAGAGAGCATTCTCGCTTATGATATGAATGGATA
The DNA here is from genome assembly GCF_046866305.1 of Octopus bimaculoides. Lineage (NCBI taxonomy): Eukaryota > Metazoa > Mollusca > Cephalopoda > Octopoda > Octopodidae > Octopus > Octopus bimaculoides. The sequence goes on from NC_142942.1 coordinate 57,412,733, forward strand.
CCGGATGAATATAAAATCGATACTGATTGATTCTTCCTGTGAAGACATTCTTAAAATGTTGAAATCAGAGACCAGGTATAACAATCTGGGACTGGCGAATGAAAGTGGGCACAGTTCGAAAAATCAGTTATTTAGAAGTTATTAACATAAAATAAAAATAAAAACCATCACTGTCAAGTCTTTGAGAAATCTGTAGATTTCTCATGAAAATATTTAAATAAATCCTAAATAAAATATCAAGTCTTTCTACCTGATACCTTAGTAGCTTCTAAACTGAAGTGAAGGCAGCATGTTCTTTGTCTATTTCCTTAACTTCTTGGAGATTTTAAGTAAAATTATGCTAATGCGTCCATCTGTTTTAATTTAATTAAATTCTGTCTTTGTGCAACTGAGGATTGCTCTGCATCTAAATTGATGTAATGGCTGCATTCTTCAATTAAATGGAGTTGCGTGAAACGATAGAACTGCATTACCTCTGGATATCCTTGTTGCTTTATATATATATATATATATATATATATATATATATATATATTTTATAGATATATTTTTTCAACACGTAAAAAAAATAATATATCTTTCTACTTGTTCTAGAATACATTTCAACGTTTCAAAAACAAACTTCTGTTTGCTTACATATGACGTATATATATATATATATATATATATATATATATATATATATATATATATATATATATATATATGCATATATATATTGTCCCATAGAACAATATCTGGCTTGTTCGTTGCATCGGATTGCTGCTTTCATTGGGGTGTGTATGTGCATCTATGTATGTGTGTATATGTATGTATCAATATATACAAGTATGTTTGTATGTTTATGTGTATGTATATATACTTGCAAGTATGCATGTGTCTAGTATATATATATATATATATATATATATATATACATGCATAATTGCAAATATATATACACACACATAAACATACTTGTATATATTGATACACACATACATCGATGCGCACACGCACCCCAATGAAAGCAGCAATCCGATGCAACGAACAAGCCAGATATTGTTCTATGGGACAAGGAACAAAAGCAATGCACTGCTGTGGAGGTCAGCAGCCCAGCGGATGTGGATGCGGCGTCAGAATTTGCGTAAAGATCACATTTACGGTGAATTAATGCGGAACTTACAGCTCTTGTATCTGGGTTATAGATTTTCATTTATATCTATTATTAACATGGGTGCACTGGGCTGTGAAACAACAGCTTTACATAAGACTTGGAAGTGCAGGGGTTTCCCCAAACAAAGAACAAAGTCAAATGACTGGCATCCTTTAAATCTTATTGATTGGTGAGACCGGGAAGATTTGTAAAACATTCCAACGATTCTTCATTGCAGCTTCCTGCTAGGAACATCTGGAGCATATACATAAGTCACGTGTTCATGACTCGCATGTTCTTTTCTCATGAGCCCTCATAACACAGGTTATTCAGATTCCATGGCGCAAAAGTGACACCTGAACGGGGCGCCAGTCCAATGCTGGGTTGAAAGCCAGAAATTTTTGGAAGGAATGGGATTATTCGATTACTATATCGACCCCAGTACTTGACTGATCCTTCCTTTTATCGACTGCCAAGAAGATGAAAGGCAAGTTGACATTCGTGGGATTTGAACTCAGAACGTAAAGAACTGAAAGAAATGCCGCTAAACATTTCGTCCGACGCGTTAACGATTCTGCCAGCTCACCACTTTATGCACATATCCTACGTATTCACAAATCACATGTTTCATACAGCATAAAAGGCAACAGTGCACACATGCTTACTAAAAAGTTATGTGCATCCGTAACGTGAGCGTAAGCTATGCACACACATACACACATGCACAAATACATATATAATTGCACATAAACTACACGCGTACTGTTTACCTGAATACCGGGGAGGGTTTATTGACTCAAACAAAAGGAGCCTTGTGGTTTGTTAGTGATCGGCCATAAATTTTGCGAAGTATTTGGATGAATATCAAAGGAAAACACACTCGCACTGATGCATGCACACACATACACGCGCGCGCGTTAGTACACGCATACACACACGTACGTGCAGACACACGCATGCTCACATGCATACACGTACATGCACGCAGGCATGCGCAGACACGATATTAATGCTTGCTTTTATGTACAGCATGTATAGTTATAAAAAACCAGCAAACAGAATTGAAGACTTACTGTTACAGAAATCCAATTAGCCTATTATTGAACTGGATGTTAGTGTCACATGTATGCAAAGTTTCGTGAATATTGGTTCGGTGGTTTATGCACTAAGTTGGTAAGAGATAGACAGCCAGAAATTGCCATTTATATATAAGATATATGCGTCTGTTTGTCAAAATTACTTGATACAGTTACAATTATTAGAAAAAAAACTCCTACATTAAAAGTTCTAAATCCGAAACTAACCACATCGCAAAAGAAAAAAAGACTTCCTCTTCATGCATTAGCCCGGAACGTGTGTGTTTGAAAGGTTAAAAAACCGTTTACACACAAAATATTGTATAAAAACTTCTTCACAAATGTTAGAGACCATGTTGGTAAATAAAGGAAATTTGAATAAATAGTTAATAACTTTTTAAAATGCCTTTTCCTAATCATATCAATCTCCATACATGTATAATATATACAGGTGTGAGAGAGGGGGTTAGTTAAATAGATAGATAGATAGATAGATAGATAGATAGATAGATAGATAGATAGATAGATAGATAGATAGATAGAGATACATACATGTATATATATATATATATATATATATATATATATATATATATATATATATATATATCACCAGCATCAGATATGTGTATGTGTGAGTGTGTGCGTATGTAATTATGTATGTGTGAATGTATGTAATTATATATATACGTATGAATGTAATTATGTGTGTATGTATGCATGTATATATGTATGAAGACTTGAGTGTTTGTGTGTATATTGCTGGATCATTCTTTTCTCGGCGCTGGAAATAATAAACAAGAAGTCGAATTTGAACTGACAAACATGAATAACTGATTAGCACTGAGATGAACTGTAACTGGACTGAACCGGACTAAACTGGCATCGTCTGGAATAAACTCGACCACCGTCTGAACTAGTCGGCTCTGGTATGGTTTTTATTAACATCTAAGATGGATGCTAAAATGACGAACCATTTAGAGTAATTTAGTTTTTATATCTAAGATGGCTGCTAAGGTGTCGAAACATTTAGGCTAATTCAGTTTCTCTCTAAAATCTTGACCAAAATCGTTGTTGTTGACCACTGAAAGGACTAAGTAACCCAATTCTTATTTGATTTATTTAATTCCAGTATTTTGCGCTATACATTTACAGAGAGGGAGGGGTAAGGGAGAGAGAAAGAAATGGATATATATATATATAGTGTATATATATATATATATATATATATATATATATATATAGAGAGAGAGAGAGAGAGAGAGAGAGAGAGAAAGAAATGTAGTGAGGGAAATAAAAAGAGAACGATATATATAATGTGTGTGTGTGTGTGTGTGTGTGTGTCAGTGTCTGTGTCTTCTGTTTTTGTGTGTGTCTGCGTATATATGAATGTATATATATATATATATATATATATATATATATGCAGCGTTTTTCTGTAGTGGTCGGCGACGATAATAGTTATACTGAACCATCAATTGTTTCCGCTATTTCCATATTAAATTGCTGTTTTGTGTGTGTGTGTGTGAATGTATTTCGCGTGAATGTATGTTAGAGTGAGGGTGTTGTGGAGAGAGAGAGAGAGAGAGAGAGGTGGATGTATAAGAGAGATTAGTTAAATGTATGTGTTTAACGCCTTGTAAATGGCGGCTGTTTTTCTATAGATCTAATAACGTAAACAATGAGTTAGGATTTCAACTTGTACTAAACCGATCGGTTGAGCCATTTTATGGAATTGAAAAGAACATCTCGCCACTGTTGCACGTGTCCGAGAAATGCCTCAACAACAATGCGTTAAATTGTCGTGCACCGGTCACCCCCCCCCCACCCTTCAGTATGTACGTCGTAACAACAGATTCACACATTCATACATTCACACAAACCAACTGATTCATGCAAGCACAAACAATTGGAAACGGCGGCGGTGGTGGTGGTGGTTTTGGTGGTGGCGACGGTAGGGCTTTTGTGGTAGTGGTGGTGGGGGTGGCGGCGGTAGGGCTTTTGTGGTGGTGGTGAGGGAAAGGAAGAAGAGTGGGGGGGATATCTGAGAGCAAGTTGCGTGCGTGGTGTAGCACGGTGCAATGTGGCTTGGTGCGGTGCGGTGTGGCGAGGGGTGATGCAGTGTGGAATGGCGTGGAAGGAGAGGCTACAACTAACGACGATTTACATACCGTGCATAATAAAATTCTCAAACAGTGGCGTTAATTCATAGGCAAGACAAACAGTGAAAAGACAAACAGACGGAAAAGCACTTTCAGTAACACATGAATCCATGACGCATGCGCCGAATATGAATGAATCGCTTCATTCAGCGTACATTTTGAAAGCAAGAATATAATTCTCGAAGATTCTATCCGGTGAAAAACGGACAATATATACAGAGAAGAAGAAAAATTTGGGGGTGTTCTTTATATAGATATAGGGCTAGTTTAGGACTGAAAGACCTTGAACAAAGTTAATAAGCGTTGGTTGGTCAGTAATGAAATAAAAGAAACACGCTAATTTGAAAAATGTTATCTCTCTTATTTCGTGCAATAATAAAACGAATCAATTTAAAGAAATCAAATTGTCAAAAATCGATTATATATTTAAACGGATGCTATATAAATTGGTTTGATGTAATAACATCCATTTCTTTCTTTCTTTCTTTCTTAACACAAACGGCGTTGCTATCTCTCGGATTGTATAAACACTTGCACACAAAACCGTCCGGCAATGCACAAACATATAAACGAACACACAGATGCACACTCGTAAATGTGTGCATGTGTGGCGGGCGGGGATCTGTTCTGTGTGTGTAATCGTCAACATTTCCCTGTCGAAAGTATTTCCAAGTTTTCTCTAAACACTGATGCCTTTTATTAGTAAGATTGTGTGTGTGTGTGTGTGTGTGTGTGTGTGTGTGTGTGTGTGTGTGTGTGTGTGTGTGTGTGCGTGATTGGAAAAGGGAGCAAACAAGTGAATTCAAGAAACTTCAGAAATATTTTCATGTTTCCCCTCGCCATTTCCCATCACACTCTAAAAGCCGTGTAGGCGTTTGTGTTAGTCGATATTTTCTCACGCTTCTGACAGTGAAAGCCACAAAATCTGTCCAAAGAATACCAAACTCACCCATCCCACCTTCTCACCGTCCATTCTACTTCCAAATGTGGTATATCAATACTGTGGTAACACCTGTACCCGAATGATTTCACAAAATTATCAGAGGCAAGAATGCCTGTCTGTGCCGGACTCACGTCGTCACCAATTTACGAAGCAGTATCAAAAATTTCCCGGACTCGTTATGCTTAATAAAAGATATCGTACCTAAGTTTTACCAATCAAGTACTAGCATCGATGTGATTTACTATATTCCCTCCCACTAAAATTACTGGCTTTGTATCATTATATTTTGGCTGAGAAATATTTTTACTGATATGTCTGTAGAGAGTAGAGTTAGAAATATTTAGTTAAGTATTTAAATATTTCTAAACTTTATATTTCTAGAAGTATAAAGAGAATATGAATATTTATATAAGTTGTATTATTGTCATGAATTGTATGAGAGAGAGAGAAATGACAAAGTGAGAATGGTGTAAGACGTTAAAAGACGCCATGTTACTATGTCTCCCAATGAATTTGTTTCCTGTTTGAAATTCGATGTTGAAATCGGTAATAATGAAACATTTTGATAAAAATGTTTAAGCATTTTTTCATCACTAATTATATCCATAACTAATTAATAAGCAGCTTTCTTTATCATAGTATATATAAAAAAAAAAAACTATTGCAATATCATTATTTCAGAGGGACGACACTCAGTTCTCCCTCTTAGTGGTGTCTTCGTGTGTTGTACCAAATCACAATTGTAAAGTTACGAATGTCCATCAATGTATACACTCTACAATTAAGACAGTAGTGGCCTGAATTATGAATTTTATACATATACACACGCATACAAATACATGAACACACACACACACACACACACACACACACACACACACACACACACACACACACATACACACACACACACACACACACACACACACACACATATTCGCTCGCAAAAGAATTGGTGTATCATGCAATGTGCAGCTGGACAATAGCAGTGTATGTAAATATTAAATATTGTCCCCGATTAACTGAAAATAAATTCCTGTAAATAAGACTCTAAATATTGGCTGTGTGACTTTTTACAGCCTAATAGCTTGATTCCTCTGGTTTTCTCTTTGGACAATAGAATCTTACGTCGCCATAATGTTCACTATAGCGAAGAATTATTGTAATTTTGTTTTTATGTCTGCAAGTTACGTACGCTGCAGAATCTGGCCATTTTGCTTTTTGCATTTCATTAATATTTTTATTGACAAATTGGCGATTCAAATAATTTCTTTTCTCTATATCTCCGCCACCATTAGTATTTGTCTTACATATTTTGTATATTATTGATACAACGTCATTATTTCTACATTCCGATAATCCTCTCCGTTTCTCCTTCTTCGACCTCTCTGTCTCTCTCTTTCTCTCTTCTCTTCTATCCCTACCGTTTCCTCTCGCTTTCTACCTCTCCCTCTCTGTGTCTATCCTCCTTCTCTCTCTCCTCTTCTCTCACCCTTCATTCTTTCCTTATTTCTCTCTCTCATTCACCACAGCTCTCTCTCTCCCACTCTCTACTTCGTTCTCCCTCTTTTTCTATCTCTTTCGTTCTCTGTCTTTTCCTTCAACTTTCTATCTCTCTTGCTTCCGTTCTCTTTTACATTTTTCCTTTCCTTTATTCTGTATTTTAAAATTTATTTCTTCTGTTTCGTGTATGCATATATATATATATATATATATATATATATATATATATATATATATATATATATATATTGAATCCACTTACCCAATGTGCCACACTGTGGGACTGAACCCAGAACCACGTAGTTGGGAAGCAAACTGCTTATACGCCTGCAAAATAGAGTTATACAAAAGAAAAAAATTTACTTTCTTCCTCATACACCAACGCTCACACTTCAGCTATCAACCGCATACACATCAACATACACAAATACACACCGCAACACACATGCACGCATCATGCACACATGCACACACACCCACGACACACAAATACACATACAAACACAGACACGAGCACACACAAAGATATATGCAAACGCCCAAATGCACCGACGGAAACACAAACACACAAATACGCATAAAAACACACGCATTAATGCCCCAATGTACACACACAAACACATCCACACATCCACACACACTTGAACACGCCAACGCGCACAATTACACGCACACACACACGCACTCTCACACACACATACACACACCCACATCAAAACACAATACGCCAACACACCAACGAGCACATACCAACACAAACACATATATCAACACACACACACACAGCGATAAGCACATCAACGCACACAATCACACTCACACACACACACACACATATTTCGACACCGGCGCTGTTGTGTTGTGTTTATGAACGTCTTTCACATCCAACAATGGGTCGTTAAGAGAAGGTCCAACGTTTAAGAAAGACAATATTGTTAAGAAAGCTAAGAAAGCGTTCTCTATTATTTAAGTCGGTTGCATTGGACAAGAGCTTCAAATTGAACACAGCAAAACTTTACGTTTTGCCCACCTCCGAGTTTCTCCCTGTTTGGAAGAGGAAAACAGCATGATATTGACACAACTAACAAAATATCTTGGAGAAGACTACCGAACGAAAAATTGACAGAAAATAGTCACTATTGTTGTTGTTGTTGTTGTTATTCTTGTTATTGAAAGAAATGCCGTTATTGGTACTATTCTTGTCGTTGTTGTTATTCTTTTCCCCTTCTTGTGGTAAATATTGTTGCTATATTTGTTATTATTATTATCGTTAAGGTTATTATTTAAGGCGACGAGCTTGCAGAATCCTCGTCTGCCGTTACGTTCTGAGTTCAAATTCCGTGGAGGTCGACTTTGACTTTTGGGATCGATAACATTAGTACCAGTTACGCACTGGGGTCGATAAATCGACTTACCCCACTCCCCGCAAATTTCAGGCCTTGAACCTATAGTAGAAAGGATTATTATTATTATTATTATTATTATTATTATTATTATTATTATTATTATTATTATTATTGTTATTATTATTATTATTATTATTATTATTATTATTATTATTATTATTATTATTATTATTATTATTATTATTATTGTTATTATTATTATTATTATTATTATTATTATTATTGTTATTATTATTATTATTATTATTATTATTATTATTATTATTATTATTATTATTATTATTATTATTATTATTGTTATTATTATTATTATTATTATTATTATTATTATTATTATTATTATTATTATTATTATTATTATTATTATTATTATTATTATTATTATTATTATTGTTATTATTATTATTATTATTATTATTATTATTATTGTTATTATTATTATTATTATTATTATTATTATTATTATTATTATTATTATTATTATTATTATTATTGTTATTATTATTATTATTATTATTATTATTATTATTGTTATTATTATTATTGTTATTATTATTATTATTATTATTATTATTATTATTATTATTATTATTATTATTATTATTATTATTGTTATTATTATTATTATTATTATTATTATTATTATTATTATTATTATTATTATTATTATTATTATTGTTATTATTATTATTATTATTATTATTATTATTATTATTATTATTATTATTATTATTATTATTATTATTATTATTATTATTATTATTGTTATTATTATTATTATTATTATTATTATTATTATTATTATTATTATTATTATTATTATTGTTATTATTATTATTATTATTATTATTATTATTATTATTATTATTATTATTATTATTATTATTATTGTTATTATTATTATTATTATTATTATTGTTATTATTATTATTATTATTATTATTATTATTATTGTTATTATTATTATTATTATTATTATTATTATTATTATTATTATTATTATTATTATTGTTATTATTATTATTATTATTATTATTATTATTATTATTATTATTATTATTATTATTATTATTATTATTATTATTATTGTTATTATTATTATTATTATTATTATTATTATTATTGTTATTATTATTATTATTATTATTATTATTATTATTATTATTATTATTATTATTATTATTATTATTATTATTATTATTATTGTTATTATTATTATTATTATTATTATTATTATTGTTATTATTATTATTGTTATTATTATTATTATTATTATTATTATTATTATTATTATTATTATTATTATTATTATTATTATTGTTATTATTATTATTATTATTATTATTATTATTATTATTATTATTATTATTATTATTATTATTGTTATTATTATTATTATTATTATTATTATTATTATTGTTATTATTATTATTATTATTATTATTATTATTATTATTATTATTATTATTATTATTATTATTGTTATTATTATTATTATTATTATTATTATTATTATTGTTATTATTATTATTATTATTATTATTATTATTATTATTATTATTATTATTATTATTATTATTATTATTATTATTATTATTATTATTATTATTATTATTATTATTATTATTATTATTATTATTATTATTATTAAGGCGGCCAGCTGGCAAAGTTGATAGCGCGCCATACAAATGCTTACAAATCCTTCTTTACGATCAGAGTTCAAATTCCACCGCGGTCGACTTTACCTTTCATCCTTTCAGGGGTCGATAAAATAAGTACCAGTGAAACACTGGGGTCGATGTAATCGCCTTGCCCCTCACAAGGTGCAAGCCCTGTATCAAAGTTTGAAAACATTATTGTTACGGTAAACTTGTTACCGTTTCAAATATGCTTCAGCCATGTTCGAACCTGTGAGAAAGGATCATATTTATGAGTTACGATGGCTAATTTTTTTCCTCTTTTATCATCATCATCATCATCATCATCATCATCATCATCATCATCATCATCATCATCATCATCATTATATATATTCATCGGCCTCATCAGCATCGCCACCGTCGTCGTCGCCGTCATCACCGTCATCATCATTATCATCATCATTAGTAGTAGCTGTAGTGGTTTGGGTGTTCGGCTCGCAATCGTAAGGTCGTAAGTTCAATTTCAGGCAGCGCAATGTCTCCCTCAGCTTTATTTCACGTTACCCCAGTCCACTCAGCTGGCAAAACTGAATTCTGCTTTTATTTCAAAGGGCCTGCCCTGTCACATTCTGTGTCACGCTGAGTCTCCCTGAGAACTACTCACAGGGCTTTGGTCAGCCCAAGGCTATAGAAGAAGAGACTTGCTCAAGGTGTCACGCGGTGGGACTGAACTCGGAACAATCTGGTTAGGAAGCAAGCTTCTTAACAGAGAGTCACGCCCAATATAAATGTAAGTATACTATATGGTGTATATGTATGTACAAACATTTATACGTACGTATACGTATAAATATTTATATACATAGACGCATATTTAAGGGGGTATTACAAAGCCAAAATGCTCCATCCGCCGAGAGATAAATATCATTTAACAAACACAGGATTTCAATGAGATCTACAATAAGTTTCATGCCTCTGATAATACAATAGTCAGACGAGCTTGGGTAGCGCGCCGTGTATTATCGAGCAATCATTCATGCTCAAAGAGTAGCTGTATTGTATTTCTTAGGCTGAATAATTGCACAATTATATACGGCATGTTATACAAGTTCGCCTGATTGTTGCATTATCAGAGGTTTGAAGTTTATAGCAGCTCACATTTCCATCTTGTTCATATTGAATGATAAATACATCCATCCGTATATACATACATACATACATACATACATACATACATACAGACAGACAGACAGACAGACAGACAGACAGACAGACAGATAGACAGATAGATACATACATACATACATACATACGTATATGTGTTTTCTTTTACTCTTCGCTTGCTTCGGTCATTTGACTGCGGCCATGCTGGAGAACTGCATTTAGTCGAACGAATCCGCCCCAGAACTTATTCTTTGTAAGCCTAAAACTTATTCTATCGGTCTCTTTTGCCGAACTGCTAAGTTTGAGCTGGAAAATGAATAGAATGCCTGGTGTGGGTCTTGTTGTGGCTACCCCCGCCTAGGGTTTATAATATATATTCACATACATACATACGTATACGCATATTTACATACTTGTTTATAGATAGTTCGACTGGGAGATGCGTACACACATACTTATATACACACATACATAGATGTGTGTGTGTGTCTGCGTATGTGAATGCCTATGTGGATGCATTTTTGCGCGCGCGTGCGTGCGTGCGTGTGCTTATGCATGGAATTCTTGTTTTTGCCGGTTTAAAGGCTTGGGGATAATCCTTTTAATCCATATTCAACAATCTGTTAATACGCTGATTTTTCTCTAGGTACTCGTGTAACCGTTGAAGTCGAAGTTATTAAGTATATCAGTGCAAATCATGGTATATAGGCATGCGTGTGTGTGTGTGTGTGTGTGTGTGTATGTATATATATATATACATACACACGCATATACACACATTTACTTACACATATATATACACATAGTAATATGTTTATATATATATCTATACATATTCATATACGTATAATCTATACATAATACACACATGCGTACACATACACGCAGATAGATAGATAGATAGATAGATAGATAGATAGATAGATAGATAGATAGATAGATAGATAGATAGATAGATAGATAGATGGATAGATAGATAGATGGATAGACTCACATAAATATGAATAGATATTAGTCGGATGCAGGTAACTATGCGCGTGCAGGTGTACTTTTATTATAAGTAAGAGTTTTAAAAATTATTTCTCACAACCACATAAACATATTTAATGTACACGCTTGTTTTTATGCATGCACACAGCTTCATACACATCAGCAAACAGAGAGACATTCAGGCACACACACACACACACACACAAATATATATATTTGTATATGTATGGATATGAACATATATACATATGTATAAACATATACACTCATATGTCTCATCTTCTGTATTTGTATGTTTGAGTGTTTATTCATGTACGCATATGTGTGTGTGTGTGTGTGTGTGTGTGTGTGTGTGTGTGTGTGTGTGTGTGTGTGTATTTGTGTGTGTGAACTCACCATCAAATTGTCCATTGAAAATGTATCGGCCACCATATTAAAAGTACTAATTTAGCCAGGAGGTGTGATAATTTCCGCCAAGTAACGTGCAGAGTCAATGAATCTCACTTTTCTCTCCATGAATACTTATACAAGTATCTAGAATAAAAAAAAAGAAGGAATATTCATCTGCTGAAGCCGTTTGCCTGTTGGCAGACGACCATTTTGTTAGCGGAAGCAATGAATACTTGGGAGAGATTCGCGAGAGTGAATGAATCGGAATGTAAATCTCATTGCCTTGTGAAATAAGGTTTATGGCTGCGTATCTTAGTTCACATGGCACTATTTATTCCTCCTTTAATTATCTTAAAATATCGCATGGAAAGACAAGCTTTTAAACATTTTATTGCCGTCGTTCGAACATCGTTTAAAAGCTGAAATTTTTCTTTCGTAACGAGTATTTAAATAAGCCCGAAGTACATACAAAGCACCATTGTATTATACTAAATCTTCAGTAGTATTATAATTATTCAGAATAGTGTGTCGTAGAGTGGTAGTACTATTGAGATACCAGACGTTAAATTCCTACATTATTCAGTTTCTACACGGCATGAATTGAGTTCAAATTGCATGAGTTAACTTCACTCGATATACTTTCCATGACGATGAGATACAGACATATAAATCGAGTAATAGATTCATTCGCTTGTGTGTCTTTTTTGATACAAACTTGTTCTTGTGCCAAATCGTAATAAGTCATTATTACTTACATCCTTTATTGCTCACAACAGGAACAGGGCAGTTGAGATTGTCGGTTGCCGAATCAGCAATATGGCTTCGATTGTATTCACGTATCATGTACACCACACACACACACACACACACACACACACACACACACACACACACACACACACACACACACACACACACACACACACACACATGGTAGGTGAAGGGAAATGGGTGGCAGGAGACGCGGAGCGGGTTCGGGGGGAGAGAGCAGATGCACGGTCCACGCAACGTGCTTTGGCAAGACGGTGTGGATAGTGGTGAGGGGATATCCATGTAGGATGAAGTGGCGAGCCATGAGTTGAGACTGAGTTTCAAAGTCATGGTTGTCACTATAGAGCCTGCGTAGACAGAGGAATTGGGAATAGGGGATGGAAAGCTTGGTGTGTTTAAGGTGGGAGGAGGAGAAGTTGAGGTATGAGTACGAGTGTGTGTTTGTAGTGGATGAAGGTGGCGAGAGTGAAGTGCTGAATGCTGACCATAATGTCAAGAAAGGAGACAGAGGTGTCAGAGATAGTGCAGGAGAAGTGGAGGGCAGGATGGAAAAATTTGACAAAAAAGAGGAAAGAGTCTAGATGTTCGCGGGAGGGGGAGGTCGCACCGATACAGTCGTCAATATAACGGCCGTATAGTTCGGGAGTGGGACCTGTGAAACTTGAGAATATTTGGGCCTCAACGTAGCCAACGAACAGGTTGGCATAGTTGGGGCCCATTCACGTTCCCATGGCCACCCCCCAGAATGCTGGTAGAAATCACCAGCGAACGAGAAACAGTTGAGTGAGAGGACAAGTTCGGCCAGACGAACGAATGTAGAGGTGTCGGGTTGGGTCGACGGTCTGACTTATATACACACACACACACACACACACACACACACATATATATATATATATATATACATATATATATATATATATATATATATATATATATATATATATATATATATATATATATATATATATATATATATATATATATGTATAGGTCTGCGTTTCGTAAGCGTTAAATACTAAACTGAAATCCAATACAGTGCAAATCTGACCAAGCAAAAAGATAACCCTTGGTGCAGAGAATGTTCTGAGAGAAATAATAGCAGCCAAGTCTTCACCAAAACATCATGTTGTATCATACTAAAAAAAAAAAAAATAATAAAACAGGACACATTAGATGCAGTGTAGTACTGGATACAAAAAAAAGTGGAGATGGTCACAACTGGAACGTCTTTGCTCACAGGCTTGCTCGATCACCATCTGACTTAGAGCTAACAACTCAACGGCAACTATGTAATTTACTTTCTTTGACAATTGCTGCTTCTAATCCTGATTCCTCACGATAGTTGTAAAGTGCACTTTTGTCAGACAAGCTCTCCAATTTCCTGAGAAAACAGACAAGTGAAAATTCCAGTGTCCATCTTGACATCCACTTCAGTTGTTAAATCTGCGAAAAAATATACAAATATCTATTAAAAAAAAAAGAGAAGAAACAAAAAGCTGCATATTGTCAATCAGAATTGTATAATTACTTCCGAATCTCGTTCGCCAAATCGACCGATCATTCACGCAACAG
>NC_142942.1:57437487-57452487 GCF_046866305.1 Octopus bimaculoides
CAAACATTAGTCTTTCACACCTTCTCTCTCTCTCTCTCTCTCTCTCTCTCTCTCTCTCTCTCTCTCTCTCTCTCTCTTTCTCCCTCATTCTCTCCTTATTCTCTTTCTTTCTCACTTGTTTACTAACGCATTTTTATCTTCTCTCTTTCCTCTCACTTATTCGCATTCATTTTATCTCTTTCCATTTTATTTTCCTTCTCCCTTTCTTTAACTTATTCTTTCCAATAACTCACATTCTCTCTTTCTCGTTTTCTATCTTTTTTCTTTGCCAGCTTTCTCTCTCTCTCTCTCTCTCTCTCTCTCTCTCTCTCTCTCTCTCTCTCTCTCTCTCTCTCTCTCTCTTTCTTTCTCTCTCTTTCTATCTCTCAGCTGTATACAATCTCTCTCTGTTTTCCCCTCTCACTCACTCTCTCTCTCTTACTCTCTCCCTCCTCTCTTACTTTCTTACTCTCTTCTCTCTCGTCCCCTCAATCCCTACATCCTTCCCCTTCTTTCTCTCTCTCTCTCCCTCCCCCTCTTTCTCTCTCTCTCTCAGTGATTCAGTCTTGTCAAGCATGTAACTATTGTTTTTACAGCAATGTTGCAAAACACTGCAATATCCTGCATTGCTCTGCAATCTTTTGCTGCCCTGCTATTTCCGGTTTGAAAATTTTTATCGAAAACGAAGACACTGGAACTGTATAAAAACAAATTATGTCACATGACAAAAAATAGTAGTAGTAGTAGTAGAAGTAGTAGTAGTAGTAGTAGTAGTAGTAGTAGTAGTAGTAGTAGTAGTGGTGGTGCTGGTGGTGGTGGTGGTGTCTTTTACTTGTTTCTATTTTTGGGACTACGGCCATACTGGGGCACCGCCGCCAACCGAACAGATCGACTCCAGTACATATTTTAAAGTCTGGTATTTATTCTATCTGTCTTTATTGCCGGACCACCATGTTACGAGGACGGAAACAAACTAACGGCGGTGTTTGAAATACAAGCACAAACACATATGCACACATACACGCGCGTGCATGCGTGTGTATGCGTGTGTGTATAGGGAGAGAGATGTATGTATGTATGTTTTATTTTCTTATTTTTTAAATTTAGAGCGGTGTTTCGTTAGCCATCCTTTGACTCTTAAGAAAGTCTGTCAGACTCTTTAGTGTCCCAGCCAGCGGGATCATTTGTTGCGTAGGCTCCAACTTCGACTATACATTGCTCCAGGCCTTTTGATACGAATATTGTCGCTCCGACGATAATAGATATGACACTGAAAATGTCTCTTGGGAACTGGATTTGCAAACACCTTATCAATGATCCAAAGACGTTTTCTTTCTACGATAATTTTTTGAGAATAAGGCGGCGAGATGGCAGAATCGTTGGCACGCCGGGTGAAATGCTTAGCGGTACTTAGCCTGTCTTATGCTCTGAGTTCAAATACCACTGAGGTTGACTTTGCCTTTCATCCTTTCGTGACTTAATAGCTATCTTAGAGGTCACGGATGGAAAGTCGGAAATACCATTGACAACGAGAATGCAGAAAGGGACGGCAACCATCTGTGAAGATGGAGCAATCACCATATATGTAATGTAAGTCTGCATGTCTGCATGTATGTCGTCTGCATGAATGTCGTCTGCATGAATGTCGTCTGCATGAATGTCGTCTGCATGTATGTCGTCTGCATGAATGTCGTCTGCATGAATGTCGTCTTCATGAATGTCGTCTGCATGAATGTCGTCTGCATGAATGTCGTCTGCATGAATGTCGTCTGCATGAATGTCGTCTGCATGAATGTCGTCTGCATGAATGTCGTCTGCATGTATGTCGTCTGCATGTATGTCGTCTGCATGAATGCCGTCTGCATGAATGTCGTCTGTATGTATGTCGTCTGCATGTATGTCGTCTGCATGAATGTCGTCTGCATGAATGTCGTCTGTATGTATGTCGTCTGCATGTATGTCGTCTGCATGAATGTCGTCTGCATGAATGTCGTCTGCATGAATGTCGTCTGCATGAATGTCGTGTGCATGTATGTCGTCTGTATGTATGTCGTCTGCATGAATGTCGTCTGCATGAATGTCGTCTGCATGAATGTCGTCTGCATGAATGTCGTCTGCATGAATGTCGTGTGCATGTATGTCGTCTGTATGTATGTCGTCTGCATGAATGTCGTCTGCATGAATGTCGTCTGCATGAATGTCGTCTGCATGAATGTCGTCTGCATGAATGTCGTCTGCATGAATGTCGTCTGCATGAATGTCGTCTGCATGAATGTCGTGTGCATGTATGTCGTCTGTATGTATGTCGTCTGCATGTATGTCGTCTGCATGAATGTCGTCTGCATGAATGTCGTCTGTATGTATGTCGTCTGCATGAATGTCGTCTGCATGTATGTCGTCTGCATGAATGTCGTCTGCATGAATGTCGTCTGCATGAATGTCGTCTGCATGTATGTCGTCTGCATGAATGTCGTCTGCATGAATGTCGTCTTCATGAATGTCGTCTGCATGAATGTCGTCTGCATGAATGTCGTCTGCATGAATGTCGTCTGCATGAATGTCGTCTGCATGAATGTCGTCTGCATGAATGTCGTCTGCATGAATGTCGTCTGCATGAATGTCGTCTGCATGTATGTCGTCTGCATGTATGTCGTCTGCATGAATGCCGTCTGCATGAATGTCGTCTGTATGTATGTCGTCTGCATGTATGTCGTCTGCATGAATGTCGTCTGCATGAATGTCGTCTGTATGTATGTCGTCTGCATGTATGTCGTCTGCATGAATGTCGTCTGCATGAATGTCGTCTGCATGAATGTCGTCTGCATGAATGTCGTGTGCATGTATGTCGTCTGTATGTATGTCGTCTGCATGAATGTCGTCTGCATGAATGTCGTCTGCATGAATGTCGTCTGCATGAATGTCGTCTGCATGAATGTCGTCTGCATGAATGTCGTGTGCATGTATGTCGTCTGCATGTATGTCGTCTGCATGAATGTCGTCTGCATGAATGTCGTCTGTATGTATGTCGTCTGCATGAATGTCGTCTGCATGAATGTCGTCTGCATGAATGTCGTCTGCATGAATGTCGTGTGCATGTATGTCGTCTGTATGTATGTCGTCTGCATGAATGTCGTCTGCATGAATATCGTCTGCATGAATGTCGTCTGCATGAATGTCGTCTGCATGAATGTCGTGTGCATGTATGTCGTCTGTATGTATGTCGTCTGCATGAATGTCGTCTGCATGAATGTCGTCTGCATGAATGTCGTCTGCATGAATGTCGTCTGCATGAATGTCGTCTGCATGAATGTCGTCTGCATGAATGTCGTGTGCATGTATGTCGTCTGTATGTATGTCGTCTGCATGAATGTCGTCTGCATGAATGTCGTCTGCATGAATGTCGTCTGCATGAATGTCGTCTGCATGAATGTCGTGTGCATGTATGTCGTCTGCATGAATGTCGTCTGCATGAATGTCGTCTGCATGAATGTCGTCTGCATGAATGTCGTCTGCATGAATGTCGTGTGCATGTATGTCGTCTGCATGTATGTCGTCTGCATGAATGTCGTCTGCATGAATGTCGTCTGCATGAATGTCGTGTGCATGTATGTCGTCTGCATGAATGTCGTCTGCATGAATGTCGTCTGCATGAATGTCGTCTGCACGTATGCATGCATCTGAAGGCATACTTTTCCTTGGCCTTCCCTTACGGTGCAAAAGTAGTGATTGTTTTCATTTTTCCTTTCTTTTCCCACAAACCAACAAAATATACCGACCGCGTCTCTCTCTTGTCTGTCTCTGTCTCCCTTTATCTCTGTCTCGCTGTCTCTGTCTCTCAACCCTCTCTCTCTCTCTTTCTATCCTTTTCCTTTTCTGCCTCTCGCTCTTTATCTTCTCCCCCCCCCTCTCTCTCTCTCTCTCACTCTCTTCCTATCTCTCTATGTATTTCTCTCTCTCTCACATTTCTCCCTTGTATTTTCTTTCTCATATCTCTACCTCCTTCCCTTCCCCCATCTCCTTCTCACAGAAGCCTATCATTAAAACATGATGAAACATTTTTAGTGTGGTCTTTATTTATCTTTTATTCTCCGCCATTTTTGCGGCTGCGCATTAACGAAGCTTACATTTACTTTCCGGGAGAATACACAAACACAACGTAAATGTACAGAGATATATAATTTTAACTCTCTCCCATTCTCTCCCACTCACTCACTCTTCTTTTTCTCGTTCTTTCTCTCTCTCTCTCTCTCTATCTATCTATCTACCTAACCATCTTTCTCTCTTCCTACTTCTCTACCTGCCTGCATACCTACCTACTTACCTACCTAAATACAAACACACACATATATACTCACCAATATATACATATATGCACATATACATACACATATGTATACATATATACATACACACGCACAAACATATACCTTCCTACTGTTTTCGCTGTCTCTCTCTCCTCCTCTCTCTCTATTTCTCTCTATATATATTTCTCTCTCTCTCTCTCTCTCTTTCTCCCTCTCTGTATACATGTATGTATATGTATATATATATATATACACATACATACATACATGCACACACATATACATATTCGCGCGTATGTGTGTGTGTGTGTGTGCGTTTATTTTTTTTTTTTGTGTAAGTGAAGTGATGTCGAAACCCAGATATTTCCTTCATTCTAAAAGAGTAAGTGTCGATATTATAACGGAATCTCGTGATTTCTCAAGTGATTTACTCACGAGATTATGTTTTATATCTCAGCCACTCATTGTTTTCGTTGTCAATTATCTTTCATTACTCAAATAATTGCTTTTTTCTTTTTCATTTTTATTTTGCTTTGTCACTTTTTCTCTCCTTCCGTTGATACGCTAACGAATTTCTAAGTCTTTTTTCCCGTGTCTCTCTCCGGAATATTGTACACCGGGTTTTACTCTTTGGACTCCAGCCATGTTTTGGCACCACCATCGAATGTGTCTTTTTTTTTCTGTTTTGCTTTGTTTTTGTTTCGTTTTGATACCGATTGTAGTAATTTGTCTGTTGCCTAATCCAACGACCCTATAAGGAGGAAATGCAAACTGGTTCTGATCATGATTTCAACGCAGAACGTGAAGGGTCACGTGTACAAACACTTTATAAACACCTCGTGAATCTATCAGAGACACGGAACGCAACCTCGGCAAACTTAGAATATAGGCATCTATTTTCATTGATAAGTTTAAACCTTCATTCAACGACAAAAACTACACAGAGCAATTTGTATACACACACACACACACACACACACATATATATACATAGTTTTTATTCAACTTGTCGGCAAAATGCTGAAAACAAGTACAAATCTGGATTTAACAATGTCACTACTGGACGACTTCGATGTTGCTATCTTCTTTTTTTTAACTCTAAACATCTATGAGAGATACATTCTCGAGACGAATACGCAGTTTAAAGGCTTTCAACAGTATATATGCTTTAGATATGGTATACAGATGACTAATTAGAACTGATACTGCTACTGTTGCTAAAACGAATGTACATGAATAAGCGTATGTGTGTGTATGCATGTATAATATGTTTGTATATATATGTCCATGTATATAAATGTTTGTGGGCGTGGGAGCAGGCAGAACAGAAATCAGTACAAGGAGAGAGAAAGAGAGAAGGAGAGAGAGAGAAAGAGAGAGAGAGAGAGAGAGAGAGAGAGATGCATATGTAGCCTGGTTATTAAAACAATGTGAAATCTAAGCTTCGCAAAACTGCATCGAAATTCTCCCCCAAATAAGTCTTTTTTTCCCGTCTTAATCCTTGCAGCAAAGTGCTCCACAAACCCCCTTTTTTAGTATGTATGTACACACACACACACACACACACACACACACACATATATGATGGATGGATGGATGGATGGATGGATGGATGGATGGATGAATGTATACATACACACGCGCACATCACAAACATACATATACACTTACATAGACATGTGTGTATATACATGTATACATATACAAATATACATACGAAAGCATGTATAGTAGTGGGGGCCGGGGCGGGGCGGGGCGGGCCTCGCGTGCATGTGAATGTGCACAGTGTATTGATTTACACCCCATTTTCTTTGAATGTCACTTTGTCAGACTTCCAATAAGCTTTTGGAATCGATCAAAATCTTACACTTCTATGAAAACTTACTATTTTGCTTGGTATTTTTTTTTGCATTGTTTAGTTAGTTTTATTTTGTTTTTTTTTTAACCTGAAATTACTTTTACAACAAATTCTTGCCGCTTTTGACAATTTTGCACGTAAAAAGTCGCAAGGTGGAATCGATCCTAAAGCTGAGGGGCGACACACGCCATCGGTAGAATCAACCAAAACAGCACCAATCTATTTTATCCTTCAGCTAAAACAAAATCCCTTGATGATGGTAAAGCTGGGAGGGGAGGGTTGTAGTGCTGGCGGGGGTGATTGTGGTGGAGGAGGTGGCTGTGGTGGTAGTGATGGTGATGAGGGTGGCGGCGCCGCTGCTGGGGATGCTGGTGGTGCTGCTAATAGTAGCAGTAGTAGCAGCAGCAGCAGCAGCAGCAGCAGTAGTAGTAGTAGTGGTAGTAGTAGTAGTGGTAGTACTACTACTGCAATCCACAAAACCTTGCACTGAAATTTACAGCATACGACTGTATAAGCTACAGTTAAACAGGAGTTAAGCATCCTTTGAGACGGCGCTTGGCCTCGTGGTAAGGCAACTGAACTCTCGGTCATGGGTTCGATTCCCGGGCCAGGAGATGCGTTGTCTTCTTAGACAAGAGTCTTTACTTCATCAAAGTGAGTATTAAGATAGAAAATATCTCCCGGACCAGTCACTTCTTCACTGGTACTACGAACATGTGATTAGAATGTCGCAGAAGAGAATTGCAAAACGGATTCTTCAAAGGAACGCTTTATATTACTTAGAAATTATGAAAACAAACACCAACATTTAGGACA
The DNA here is from genome assembly GCF_046866305.1 of Octopus bimaculoides. Classification (NCBI taxonomy): domain Eukaryota; kingdom Metazoa; phylum Mollusca; class Cephalopoda; order Octopoda; family Octopodidae; genus Octopus; species Octopus bimaculoides. Next base: position 57,444,445 of record NC_142942.1, read on the forward strand.
AACTTACGAAAATGCTTTGGTCAAGCATAGGTTTAAGATAGTGGGATGGTATTTAAGAGAGATTCAGCTGTTATTTCTAAAGAGGTTAGTAACCACGTGAGATTATCTTGTTGTACTGGTAGCAAAAAGTATTATTTTAATCAAAGATGAACCACATCAAGCAGACTTATGGTGAAAGTAGGACTTCCGTTCAGTGGAATGGCTATATTGTGTGCCACTCGGAACAGCCCCTGAATTCCCAGGCCACCAGACCTATACAGTCTTATACAACAGACCCAAAAGGGCCATCCTCATAAGAGCGTCACCCGAGCGATTTAACAACAGACACCGCTGGAATAAGACCAAGACTTAAAAAAAAAATAAATACTGGATGGATTTGTTCAATTAAACCGTTGAAGAGTTTTATTTAAAAACAAAACAATCTTTTGTAGGTGACAGTGTGTCGTAAGATAACAGTTTCAATGTCTTCCTCGCAGTGTCTGAAAACGGTGAAAATCGCGTCGTTAGAAACTCCCGCGTTGGCCCGAAACAGTTCAAACAAGCAAAGCTCCGCCCTCGCTTCTCATCAGTTAAACTTTTTGTTAGTCTTTTTTCTTCTTTTTGTTTCAGCCTATATTAATGAACTGACGACTAAGTTCCACTCTCTATATTTTGTTTTTTTTATTGTGTGCATGTAAGTTATTAAGTTTATGAATATATATTTATTCTTCGCCTTTCTCTTCATTCTCTTGGCAGAAATCGATTTTTCGTCTTTAATAATATTTCTTATCAAAGAATCAAACACCAGAGCAAGAAGAATATACGACTTCTTGTGTTTGGTTCTCTCTCTCTCTCTCTCTCTCTCTCTCTCTCTCTCTCTCTCTCTCTCTCTCTCTCTCCCTCCTTCCATTTCTCTGTCTCTTCCTCCATTTCTCCCCTCTCTCTCTATCTCTCTCTCTATATATATATAATGTCTGTCTGTCTGCTTGTCTCTATCTCACACTATTTCTTTTGGTCTCTCTTTTTCTTTCTCTCTCTCTCTCTCCCTTTCTTTTTTCTTTCTTCCTTTCCTCTTCTCTTTCTCTCGCTTTCTTCTTTCTATCTGTCTTTCTCCTTTCCCCCCTCTCTCTCTCTGTGTTCCTCTCCCTGTACTTTATGAAACGATGTAACCGAGATGACCTCAGCGGTTCCGTTACTTCGTACGATTGGAGAGGCAAAGGTCAGGCGTTGTGGATATGATATATTGGATTGCGAGTGAACTCAGGTTCGAAAAACAACTAACAAAAACAACGAAGAAAGAAAATATGAAAGTAAACAATTACTTATTACTCGGAACATTGCAAAATTAGGCGTCATTTTCTTGTTTGTTGGCTTTGGGAGTTTTAATGTTATTGTTTTTGTGCTTTTATTTATTTATTTGTCTTAAGGTGATCGAAAGAACGGAAGAATGAAAGAATATAAGAATGTTTTGGTAAAGAATTAAGACTAAAGCAATAGAGGAAACGTAATGTTTTACTATTGTCCATCGGAGAATGTTGCTTTGGCCAAGTTAAAAGAAAGCAGGTGCGAGTTCTTACTATCGCATTATACGCATTATCAATGATTTTATTTTCTTTGTGCATGTAATTAAGATACTCTACCTGTCTCAGGTGGGGTGTAAGGTAAGGAGAGGCGAAGGAAGATCGATAGAATCCATACTGGACAACTAACCGAGATTTCATCGGTTCAATACCTGCGCAGGTATGAACACACATATTGTGTGTTCATTCCTAAGATCTTTAGTTCGCCACAATCAACCGTAGCGCAATGGGGATGAGAAACCAAGAATCAACGTCTGTACCAATATCTCTGTGAATGTAATGTTTCTGAGATCTTTCTAGAATATATCAGTCGGGCAAGGAGGCACTAACCTTTGTGACATTGCCGTGGCCCATTTCTCGTTTTATTTAAACTGACTTAAATCGAGTCACCCTTTTTGTTCTACACCATTAGTAAATTATAGAATATCGCTGTTGTTGTTTGTGCTGTCATTGCTTTTCATCTTATGTGTGTGTGAGATTTAAAAAAAAAAAACTATAACTATGGCTAATCAAGGAACCCAACTGATCCATGGTTAACCTGATCGCCAAAGGCACGAGCCCTCCTCAACCGTTGCTCCGCAATCTATAGGTGAATGCTTAGAGTAGGGTCATTCACTCTCACCATTTTGCCACGGTCATCTGTTTATCACAAATTCACTGGGAGGTAGTACTTCCCTCCCCACCCTTACCTTCCTTTCCAAGTGGAACTGAAAAAAGTCGATTAGAGCTTGACCGAAGAGGAAGGTGTCTTTCCTGAATCCTTTCAGCCTCATCCACCGCAGAACCTCTTTCACTACAGCCACTGGACAGGGGAACATCGCCTGCCCTGCCTTGTTAAAAGTGGGTAATGAGATGATCCTCACGATGGATTCAGCCGGTAGCCGGATTCGTCCTACACGCGATAACAGTTGATCGACATAACTCGACATAAGTCGGCAATACTCGGACACTGTAGAAGCGAGTGTAGAACGGCTCCGTCGCTCTGCACACATCTTGGACAGATCCACTTGGCAGTGCTACCGTGCCTGTAGAGTTCACCTCGAACAGCAGTGCTTCTCGGTAACACTGATTGGCTAGAGATTTCTGGAAGCTGTCCTTGGTAGTACCGGGCCCGAAAGTCCTCCGAAAGAGACCAGTTCATTCTCGTCAACGCCGAAATTTTCTCAGAAAACGTCATTACTCACACCCACCACTAGAATTCTATATATGGATTCCACCGACCACATTCTCCGACTGATAGAGGGCATTGGGTGCCTGATGACGTTTCAAATACCAATAATAATAATAATAATAATAATAATAATAATAATGATGATAATAATAATAATAACAACTTATATTTGCCACAGGGGCAACAACTGAAACCACACTGAATTACTAGTCAGAAGACAGCAAGAAAGAAACGAGCTACTATTATTACTACTACTACTACTACTACTACTACTACTACTACTACTACTACTACTACTACTACTACTACTATATTTTATTTCAAAATTTGCCCGAAAACAATATTGCTAATTTTACTGTTGAAAATATTTTTGCTTCTTTTTTTTTGGCGGGGAGACTTTGTTTTTAGTTATTTTTGTTTTAAAGAATGTGTTTTTGTTGTTATTCTTTAATTGTTGTCATTCCTGTGTTTACTCTTGGAGAATTTTTCTTTCTTGCTGTCGAAATTCTTGAGGAAGAAAACATTTATTTACATTTCTATGTTCCTTTTTTTTTTATCTTTGTTGGTGCAATTGTTCTTTATTGTTGTTGTCGTTTTTGGTGATGATGATGATGGTGTTGTTGTTGTTGTTGTTGTTGTTGTTGGTGGTGGTGGTGGTGGTGGTGATGTTATTACTGATATTATTTTCGTTGTTGTAGCTACTACTGTTGCTGCCGCTGCTGTTGTTGCTGCTGCTGCTGCTGCAGCTGTTACATTTTTAGCATGCACACGCGCACGAGCAATCACCCATCTATTTCTAGTGATATGCATTTCACAGAATACTTCAGTGACGTTAAGATAGTGTCACGTGACGCAATGATATGAAAGGTAAAAAGTGAAAAATGTGTTAATAAAAAAAAAAAGATATTAGAAATAAATAAAGCATGAACATTTTATTAATTAATTATTTATTTTGCCCTTGGCATAAAACGATTAATAATAATGATGATGATGATAATAATAATAATAATGAGGATGATGATGATGATAATAATGATAATAATAACAACTAGAAGAAGAACAACAACAACATCAACACCCACAACAAAAGCAGCAGCAGCAGCGATAAGAACAACAACAACAGCAGCAAAAGTGACTTAAACGGCGACAACAGCATTGTACTTGTTCCCCACCACCATTTGACAATCGGCGCTGGTTTGTTTACGTCCTCGTAACTTAGCGCTTCGGTAAAAGCAATTGATAGAATAAGTAATAGGCTTAAAAGAATAAATAAGTCCCGGGATCGATTCGTTCGAGAAAAACCCATCGAAGCGATAGTAGAGGATGGCCACAGTGAAACGATTGAATCAAGAAAAAGTTAAAAGGTATTTCATTTTATTGAACTGCTGCAAAGACGTTAGACATTGCTAAAAGTTGAAAGGGAGATAATTATACAATGCATGGCGTTATGGGCTGGCCACCGCGGTTTGTGACTGGTATACATTTGATTTACGAAGGGAAGGAGGAGAGAGAGGGAGGGAAACAAAGGTCGTTTGAACGCAAGATAGAAAAGATCACAGCTGTTGAGATTAATGGCAACGTGGGAATGTAACATAAAAATATTGTAATGATTTGGAGAAAAATAGAAAGACGAGAGAGAACGAGAAAGAGAGAGCGAGAGAGAGAGAGAGCAGTGGAAATGAGAGAATGAAAGAGATGTAGAGGAAAGTTAGATGGGAAGAGTTAGAGAGAGAGAGGGAGAGAGAGAGAGAGAGAGAGAGAGAGAGAGAGAGAGAGAACTGTGTGGGAACAAGAGAACTAGCGATAGGATAGGAAATAGTACCAGATTAAGGATTTAAAGACTTGTTTTCCATATTAATACCTTCATGTATATCATGGGTCCAAGTGGACGCGTGTGTGTGTGTATACGCTAGTGCGAACACGCTATCTTTAAGATAGCATGTTTTACATTGGTTTGATATTATTGTATCATATATTCTTATACTGTACCTACGTAAGTATAGGTATGGCATACATGAGAGAAGAATTCTGGTAAGACGTGCAATATAAATGAAGCTCTGGAAAGCACAAAACAGAACTATAAGATGAAATGCAATTATACTAAAAGAGTGTGCATTTATAAGGCAATGAAAAATTGATATCTAAATACTGCCGATAGACATGCACACAAGCATACTGACACACATCACCTTTTTGTTTCGAAAACTTTATGATCACAACAAATTCCAGTATAATCCGAATCTACGCCATCGGAAGCATATTTTCAGAAAATTTCAATAAAATTAATATCCATGTTTCTGAATGTTATAAGGAAAGAAATTCGTTGGGGCACATATGCGTAGATATGTTTCAGCAAACCCTGGCCGATTATTGTGTGTTACTTCGCATGGGTTACAGGAAGTCAATAGTAAACATATATTGTTTTAAATAATAATAGTATGCCTGAAGAGCCTATGCAGCCACAAGGCGAAACTCGGAGTTGCAAGAGGATGACTCGGACCAATTAAAAATATTAATCTCTACTATGGTATTGAGAACTCCTTTTTGCCGACACTCTCTCTCTAACACACACACATTGTATCTAAGGGAAAAACTAGACGGGATGGTCATCACTAGAATATCATCTTTGATCATAAATCTATTTGGCTGAACGGGTGGTGAGGGGGGAAGGGCGGGGGGAGCTAAACAACATCTACAACAATAACAACGACAAAATTAACAGCATTAACATCAACAACAACCACAAAAGCAACGAAAACAAATACAACAAAATGAGCAAGTATAATCATCATCATCAGCAGCAGCAGCTGTTGGAACAACAACAACAACAACAAACAACAAACAACAGTAGCACTAAAAGCAGCCTCAACAGCAACAGCAGCAGCAGCAGCAGCAACGACAGCAGTCATAATCACGAGGTCCATTACATTTTCAACGGCACGTCTTGCCTGGCTGTGCTATTGTCAACTCGTTGATGGAGGATAAAGCGGACTTAGTAACAGCTGCAAAGCTTCTCACAGCCACTGAAAAAGAAGAAGAAAGAAAGAAAGGAAAAAGCACCACCGCCGCCATTACCATCGTTAATACTAACACTCCCTCACCTACCACCACCACCACCACAACTACTACGACTGTCACCACCACCACCGCCGCCGCCACCATCGTCACCACAATTGGCTCTTGGTCTTCTCTTAGCAATAACATGGCCATTAGTACAGCCATCCCCGCCATGAACACTATTACAACCACCACCACCACCACCATCACTAGTAGTAGTAGTAGTGACCATGCAGCTACCGTATAACGTTGCCAGGACCACCACCACCACCACACTACACCGTTACCACTACTACCACCTCAACCACTGCCACCATCGCCACCCGGCAACACGGCTGACCATTAGAGTTACTACCAGCACTGTCATTACAACCATAAACATCACCACTGCCACTAAACAAGCACCACCACCACCACCACCACCACCACCACCACCAAAATCGCTGCCTTTAATACTACGACTACTGCTAATAATAATAATAATAATAATAATAATAATAATAATAATACCACTACCAGCATTATTGGCTACCGTTACCAATAATATCACCATGATCGCCAGTGCTTCTACCGCCGTTACCACCACCACCACCACCACCAACCTATGCTATCACTTCAGCCGCTGCTGATCTCATCAAGTCAACCGTCATCCCCACTGCCACCACCACTTACCACCAACGCCAGGCCGAACTCGGTTAGCAAACAAACTTGCATTAATTCTGCCATTTCAACGTCCAAGAAAGGACATCATTTCGGGAATTTAAGAAACCACAAAATTCCTTTAATTTTACTTCTTTTACTTGTTCCACTCATTGGATTGCGCCCATCCTGGAGCACACTACCTTCAACGGTTTAGTCGAACGCAATGGCTTTAGTATAGATTTTTAAATCTAGTACTTACCGGCCACTTTTGTCAAACTGCAAATTTACGGGGATGTAAACAAACCAACACCAGCTGTCAGATGCTGGATGGGACCAAACACAAATACACACACACACGCACACATACATATATATCAAGCAATGATTACAACTAAACGAACTTTAGGTTAGTTAAAATATGTTTGCGACATATTTTAGCTTCTAAAAGCAAATTTACTGCAGTTACCGTCGTGGAAAATACTCTCACATGATAAAAAAAAAGTGTCAGGACATCACAAGAGAGCTTTTTCTCTACAGTAACTGCAGTGAATTTGCCTTTAGAAGTTAAACTGTATTTTAACTAACTAACACTTCATATATATATATATATATATATATATATATATATATATATTTTTCAAAATGTAACCACATGTGAATCGTTGGCGATTTTCTTCCTCCATAACTTCTTTTCTATTGGACTTACCTCTGTTTCTGAAGAAGAGCGTTGCTCGAAACGTTAAACCATCTTTCTTTCCTTCCCTGAGTGTCTGCTAATACTTTATATGTACCACATCCTTCCGTTTTTTTTTTTTTGTGTGTTTGTTCTTCTTTGGGGGATTTTTATATATATTCATATAATGGGAATTCCATAGTTTCTGTATATGAAATTCACTTACAACGCATCGGTCGGCCCAAAGCTATAGCAAAAGATATTTGCCCAAGGGGCTTCAATTGTTTACACCGACTTTTTTCCTTTTTCTTTCTTCTTTCTTTTTTTGGCCTGCGGGTAATTGAATACCGGCGAATGTATAAATGGGACATGAGAAATTTCGTCAAGACATCATATGGCTGCAAGTAAACGTCATTGACAAGGCCCACAATGTCGAAATGCATTCCATGGATTATAAACTATTTTGACCTCCTTCACCGCGTCGCCACTATGCCAAGTTTGTTCTCTCTCCATGGTCGATGAAGAAGTTTCCATGTTTATTTCTCCTTTGTCCTTTCTGCTAATCATTTCCGTCTTCCATTTCGATTTCTCGCAATATGTCTTAACAACGATTTAACACAATCATGTACAACTTGCGGCCCGCGAGACTTTCTGAATGGCACACCTAACGAAAGATTATTTTGAATTTTGTTTATTGTAGAGTGGTCACCTGATGATGAGTCATGTCCAATGCGTCCCTCTTTTCGAAAAAGATTGCTATGCCTGTTGCAATTCCGCCAAAAGTTCGTGCTTTATTTTGTCGACCCCTAAATCACGGAAGAAGACCTGACCCTGGTGGTATTTGAACCCAAAGAATAACGAGCAAGAAATATTACTGAAAGGCCTTTTGTCCCATGTTCTCCCGGTTGTGCCAATACGCTGCCTAAAGACAATATTATTTC
>NC_142942.1:57462487-57472487 GCF_046866305.1 Octopus bimaculoides
AAGAAAAGAAAAGAAAAGACACATACACAACAGGACTTCTTATAGATTGATAACTGCAAGACTTGTTCGTGTGGAGATGACATTAACTCAGTCCTCTCTACGTTAAAGGAAACACAGTTGAACCATTTGGAACAGGGGGGGGGGGTGAAAAATGAAAATGAAGTATCAGTTGGATTTGAACACGAAACTGAGAAATATCTAGTTGAGAAGAAAACGCATAACTATCGTGACAAAAGTATTCTTTTCTGCTCTAGGCACAAGGCCCGATATTTTGGAGGAGGAGGGTGCCAGTCGATTGGAGCAACCCCAGTACGTAACTGGTTCTTAATTTATCGACCCCCGAAAGGATGAAAGGCAAAGTCGACCTCGGCGGAATTATCGTGACAACAATATTGCTTTCATAACAATATAATGATGATGAAGATGATGATGATGATACACATTTTAAAATCTTCTACTGTCTATGTGTCAGTGGGGGATGTTAGTATGTAATGAAAAGTATGGGCTATTTACGGAGTGGTCATAGAGAGCCAATGGGGAAAAAAAAACGCAGTAGAGGAAATTGAAAATGCGAATCCTAGGCAGTCAAACAGATTCTGCATTTAAGCGTTCGGGGAATCTGTTTGACTGCCTAGGATTTGCAATTTCAATTTCCTCTACTCTGCATTATATATATATATATATATATATATATATATATATATATATATATATATATATATATATATATATATATATATATATATATATACACTCATGCTTACATGTGTCTATGTATGCATACACACACATATGCATATATGCATGAATAGCATTATGTATAAAGACGGATAGGGATAGATAGATAGATAGACAGATAGATAGATAGGTAAGTAAAAAGCCTAACCGTGAATAGGTTACATATATCACATATATTTACATTTATGCGCCCATCTTGTACCCGTAATTGATTATGGTTGATGAGAGTCTACCTAGGTCTGTATCATATAAATTGAGCAACAGCTGAAATGTCTGACAATTGAAGGTGTTTTTGTGATCCAGGTTAATAACAGACGGGTGATTTAATCCGAGAAATGAGTGGCAGTACCTGTTTAAACGGCAATGGCAAATTTCTTGAAAACAAATAAATGATGCATATGCCGACAAATTTTGTATTCTCATATATATCTCTCTCTATATATATATATGATGTGATAAGAATGTAGATACTACTGAATAGTGAAACAATTCTTATTTGAACAGTGAATCTTGAAGCAGATACAGCTATAAATATGGCGCGTAAATATTGGATTAAAAATTTCTTTAAATAGAAAAGTTTGAAGATATTATTTATAGCTTTATTTGCTTCAAGATTCACTGTTTCAAAATGATTAATATATATATATATATATATATATATATATATATATACCCGTTCATATGCTTATGCGTTCTTCTTGCCTGTGTGAATGTGTATGAGAGTATTTGTTAGTGTGTATGTGTGTGTGTGATTGGATGTGGGTCAATGTATTCCTGAAATGTCGCCCTATTTCTCGCCTGAAAAACTACATTTTCACAATTATGGCGATATATCTGTGTGCATACACACACACACACATACATACACACACATGGATTACAATAATGACAGAAAAGAATGTTCTATGCGAATGGATCTGCTAGCAACTCAAACCAGTCTGAAACCTGGTGGAATAGATTGGCATAAATATAAAAAGTATGGATAACTTCGAGGTTTTTCTCTTTTTTATTCTTGTTTTGTTTTATTTTTATATGTACATGTTTAATGGATTTCTCTCATCTTCAAGAACTCTCTCTCTTTCTCTCTCTCTCTCTATATATATTTCGCTTTCTCTACTGTTTCAGTCCCTTCCACTCCTCTCCCCTTCTCTCTCTTCATAATACAACCGCCTGGTCTCCTCAATTTATTCCGTCATCAACAGGGAGCAGAAAACCTGTTTCGAGGCAATTTCTGTATATTGCATAGGATTCAAAGTTTTCTAAGTGTTTAAGCATAGAATATATAAACATATTGAAGGTGTCCCCAAAGTAACAACCTACTCAGAAAAGTAATAGGAATTGGTAAACTAAAACACTTTATCGAAGATCAAGGAGTAACGTGAAACTGAGAGGAACGCTTTCAGCTTCGATAGAATTTTAATTTTCTCTAATTGAATTTTTATTGTTTCTAATCGAATTCAATTTTTCAATCTTCTCTTTCTCTTATATTTATGTGTATGCCCGCACATACATGCATGCATACTTACGCACACTACCCCATATATATATATATATATATATATATATGCATTCACACATGAACGTGAATATATTGCATATATATATATAGGCGTACCTTCATATATATTGTTTGTGTTAGGTTCTCTTATCAATGTCCAAACAATCTGCGAGCAAATAAAATGCAGCAGTTAAAGATAATAATAATAATAATAATAATAATAATAATAATAATAATAATAATAATAATAATAATAATCCTTTCTACTGGAAGCACAAGGCCTCAAATTTGCGGGAAAGGATTAAGTCGATCACATCGACCCAGTGTTACACTGGTACTTAATTTATCGATCCCGAAAGGATGAAAGGCAAAGAGGACCTCAGCAGAATTTGAACTCAGAACATGTTAGTCTGCAAATGAAAACCACATTTTGTCCGCTGCCCTACTAGGGTCTCTGATATTGATAAAACCAGAAATTGCTCTTTTTTTTCTTTTCTTTCTTTCTTTCTTTCTCTTTTCTGTTTTTGTTTTTTCTGATCGAATTAATAATAACAGCACGTTACTGGTACTTATTTACAGTCCATTTTAAATAAGAACAAAAGAAAAAAACAATAGCAAAGTCTACAAATATCAAAGTGCGATAACTAAATGGAAAAGGGCAGCTAAATACGAAAATGGCTGTTACACCCCAATTTATCGATGTCTAACTTTGGCACAGAGTCACTATTTTTGTAGGCAATCAACGGATTGGATTATAAACTGGCTGAAACAGCCCCCACACAAATATTTATCCTCTTCTTAACTCCGCCACAACTGGTCCCGTTAGGAAAGGAGGAGGGTGGTAGGCTTAGGGTTGGCTGCCTTCTACAATTAATCTCTACATTGCGACAGTAAACCCCAACTAGGGACCTTCGCCTTGAAAGCATGACTGAGATGATATTTAAGTTCAGAATGTCGATAAACAGGTGTCTTATAACTCTTTAACTCTTATCTTCAACTTGTTTCAGTCAGCTGAACTGCGGCCATACTGGGGCACCACTTTGAAGGGTTTTAACCGAACAAGTCCAATCCAGTACTTATTTTTAAAAGTCATCTGCTTATTACATCGATCTCTTTTGCTGAATCGCTAATTTTCGGAGCTCAAACGAACCAACATCCATTGTCAACACATACACACACACATACTGATATCTCTCTCTCTCTCTCTCTCTCTCTCTCTATATATATATATATATATATATATATATATATATATATATATATATATATATATATATATATATATATATATCTATCTATCTATCTATCTATCTATCTACCTGTATACATGTATTTATGTATATATACATGTGCGTATATTTTATTAATACTAACAGGGTAGATTAACACTTGTTATTTTCCCTCTCGTTTGTAACATCAAACTCAGCAGCAGAACTCATGAACACGGACGTAATATGTGAAAACAAATCCGATAACAAGCTTTATTCTTGTTGTTATTGTTGTTTGCTGTTTAGCCCCGGGCCGACACAGATCGAGCAAACATATAAGCAAAAGCAATCCAGTCGACACCATACCATCGTTCTTCCACACACAGACGCACTTCAGGCATTGTACAGTTAGAATGTTCCTTCGTTTATGAGACAGTGAGAGAGTATGATCGGATGACGAGTTTGCTGCTACTTCTACCACATCAATCAACCACGTAGAATCACCTTTCGTTAGCTCAGTCACTGAAGCCAATGAAGAGAAGCATTTTTGAACCATTGTGTAATGATTATTGTCTTGAATATATTTCCTTTTCATCGAACAGTTTGGCAGCAGCAGATAGATATTCTCACTTCCGGTCGGAAGTGACTTCAGGTAATAAAGCAACAAAAGAAAATAAGCAGACTCTTCACTCAATCCATCCAGATGCAATCACAGCGTCTCAGGTTTGCGCTTATGGATTACATCTTTTTTTGTTTTTTGCTTTTGCAGTATTATACACACAAAATGCATGTATATATGTACGCATGTCTGTTTATGTGTACAAATATATGTACGAATATATGTATATATGTTCGTATGTGCGTGCGTGTGAGTGCGCGCGCCTGTGTGTGCAGGAATATGTATATATATATATATATATATATATATATATATATATATATATATATATATATATATATATATATACACACACTACTATACTATACAATAGACATCTTCCTTTTCCGTCCTATTGTTTCGACTTCCTTCTCTCTCTCTCTCTCTTTCTCTCTCTCTCTCTCTCTCTCACTCTCTCTCTCTCTCTCTCTCTCTCTCTCTCTCTCTCTCTCTTTCAATCGTTTCCTCTCTTGTATTAATCTTAAATATTTTCTTATTTCATGTGGCATGCATGCTTCATGAGGAAAACGTCATACATGCAATACGTACGTACATATGTATGTATGTATGTTTGCACACACACATATATGAATATATAATTATATGCATATATGTGTATGAGAGTGAGTGTATGTGTTCGTAACTAGACAATACTTGACTTCATAAAATCTAAATAGGAAAATTGTATGTAAAATGAGGGAATACACATTTTTAGTTTTCATAGGTATGTACAAGTGTCGATGCCTATGTGTGTGTATACACATATATTTATACTTGCACGCTTGTGTCCGTTTGCGCACATGTCTGGATTTGAATTTTACATCAGCATATATATATATATATATATATATATATATATATATATATATATATATATATATATATATATACATGCAGTAAACACACACACAAACACATATATCCTTTCTGACATTTGCCTGACCGACATGAACATGGATCACATATAATAAGCTATAATATTACACAATTGTAAAAGCGTCCAACTGCCAGAATCGTTAGCACGCCGGTCAAAATGCTAAGCGGCATTTTGTCCGTCTCTTCTATCTGATTTCCGACGAGGTCGACTTTACCTCTCATCTTTTCGGAGTCAATAAAATAAGTACCAGTTGAATACTGAGGTCGATCGAATTAACGTAACCCATCCCCCACCCCGAAATTACCAAATTTTTAAACCAACATTACGCATTCGTTAATCTATAAATATCTGTGATGTATTTGAACCATGTATTGTTGAATCACTCTACGTCTCTTTCTCTCGCATAATTTGTCGTATATATATTCTTCTGATTGAAGAAATACATTATTTCCTGCAGGAATATTTGTTGAAGAAGTTGATAGATCCATAATGTTTGGCAATATTATAGCAGAAGAAATGTCCATTCATATCTCACATATTCTTATTCCTAAATTGCATAACATTCCTTCGTCCGCCGACGTAATAAATGTTTTTTTTTTAAATGGCAGTAATCCATTACATTTTGTTATTTATTTGAAGAATTCTTCAAACGTCACTTTTCATGGAATGGTGAAGGTAGTACCCACGATTGCAAAGTCGCGATTACGATTCCTGGACCGTGTCAGGCGTGCTGCATTCTTGAATAAAACACTTCGTTTCACATTTCTCCAATTCACTCTGCAGTAAATGCGTAACTCTGCAACGGACTGGCGTCCGAACCAGGGGAAGATGCTATGGTCTCGGTCACCTCTATGCCATGCAAACCCGGTGACTGCCCCCTATGAGTCTTAGAACTTGAGGCTGTATTGTCTAGCGTCTGTTGACGACGACGATGGTGATGATGATGACAACTTCCTGCAACTGGAGACGAGGTTTAGCTGAATGTCCATCGGTGTAATTTTATCGTTAATCTTCGTTTCTATCACAGGAAGGGTCAGCGTCCATGCAGGGGTCAACGCTGTCAATAGTTTGATCGAAGAAATCGACCCCGGTGCTTGATTTTAAAGTCTAGTACTTATTCTATCAAACCCGCTTTGCCGAACTGCTAGATGAGGGACATAAACAAAGTAAGACCGGTTGCCAAATGGTGGTGGGTGATAAATACAAACACAAAGACGCATACACATGTGACTTTGTGCGTGAGTTTGTGTGAGTGTGTGTGTGTGTGTGTGTGTGTGTGTGTGTGTGTGTGTGTGTGTGACTGTCTGTAATATATATAGATATGTATGTATGTATGTATGTATGTATACGCACACACACAACGGTTATTCAAAGATGACTCTGCCGAAGCTGCTTCTTAAGAGTTCTTCGCTTCCGATCTTAGAGCGACCATATTCATACATATGTGTATGTGTGTGTGTGTGTGTGTGTGTGTGTGTGTGTGTGTGTGTGTGTGTGTGTGTGTGTGTTAATGTTTGTTTTTATGTTCAGTTATGATAAAAACAATTTTACATCAATCAGATGGATTACTCTACACGTTTGTAGAGTACAAATTTATTATTGATACGCAAGAATATTACTGACATTTTCATCAAAGTTCCGGCCTGCTAAACCATCGTTGTACAGCCGCCATCGATGGCTTACCTCCCGAAACTTCGATGTCACTATCAATAATATTCATAAGAATAATATGTATATATGTGTCTGTGTGTGTGTGTGTAAACGCACACATGTGTATGTGTTTGTGTACATGTGCAGACACGCATACACACAAACTGTACACGAGTACAGTCATAGCTTGCATAGATCATAGCAATTCCATACTTCTAAATATATTATACATGAATACAATAGCGCTTGAACATCGCAGAAGCACAGACGCATAGGACTGAGGAATGAACGAAAATTCGTCAATTGATATCTTTATTCGCATCATTCTTAGAAATATTCTTGACACAAATACCCAGAAATATCTAGTGCAAAAAATTGGTTTAAATAATTAAAAAAAATGTTGAAATAAAATTAAATAAATAAAACCCTCAAAAAATAATGAGAGCTAATGACAGGGCGAGGAAGTATATATATATGTGTGTGTGTATATATATGTATATATATGTATATATATACATACGTATATATATACATGTTTATATATATATATACATGTATATATATATATGTATATATATATATGTATATTTATACATATATATGTCAAGGCAAGGCTTCTTCTTTAATAAACATGCAGTGTTTTGAACCAGTAATCAAGTGTGTGAATCATTATTAATTTATATACATACTTATATATATACATATATATATACACACACACACACAGACATACATATACGTACATCTATACATAACTCCATACATATACATATATTTTTATATATACAGATACATACATACATATATATATATATATATATATATATATATATATATATACACAACTATATATATATACATATACATATATATATATACATATACATATATACATACATACATACATACATATATATATATATATATATATATATATATATAACATGTGTCGCCAGTGACGAGAAAATCGTCTTGACATCATTAGTTAACTTTGTGAAAAATGAATAAATACTAAAAATGCTAATAATAATAATAATAATAATAATAATAATAATAATAATAATAATAATAATAATAATGATAATAATAATAATGTTTCTATTTCAGGCAAATGATAAATAACAAGTAGTAGTAGTAGTAGTAGTAGTAGTAGTAGTAGTAGTAGTAGTAGTAGTAGTACCTATTGACAATAAATTCTTCTGTTTTTATATAATATTAATAGTTGTTTTAACAATGATAATAATAATATTGTTTTCTTTCTCCTTTCTCTTAGTCACGTGTATTATTTACAAAATTGCTGTATCTTGAGAAACACTTATTCATTGTAAACTGTCCTTGTAATGTCCTCCTCATCTGGTGTACCATTGGCAAATAAATGATATAACTATAATTATTATTATTATTATTATTATTATTATTAACATTATTGCCATAGAGACAAGTGTCGATGGGTGGCAATAACGGTCAGCCATCCGGGGTTGTTTTTAGCAGTCAGGGAACCGCATTATCTCAATCATTTATTAACAACAATACTCATTTCTAATTTGTTTTTTCATAATGATTTCAATGGAAATGGAAATGATTATTAAGGAAAAAAAAACAATAATGTCGTATGAAAAAAAACAATAATGTCGTACGAAAAAAAACAATAATGTCGTATGAAAAAAAAACAATAATCATCAGGGCATTATTGTTGTTTATTCCCAGGTTCACTTCCTGAATGAGCAGACCTAGAGGTTTCTCCAGAATATGACTAATCTGCATATATATATATATATATGTGTGTGTGTGTGTGTGTGTGTGTGTGTGTGTGTGTGTGTGCACATATAAATATATGCATATATATATGCATGTATACATATATATGAATATATATATATATATATATATATATATATATATATATATATATATATATATATATATATATATATATATATATATACTTTCATATACACACACATGCACACATTCATACACATTCACATATACACAAACATACATATCCAGAACTAGTGTCCAACATGGGCGTTCAATTAAGATGGTAGACTATGATTCGAAGAAAGAAATTTAGTTGTTATTTCTAGCTGGTCCAGTGACGAGGTAGAGGTTAACCCCATTCTTTGGGTGGAAATATATTTTCTTATTGCAGGATGGCTGTGTCGACAGAAAATTGCATAATAAATGTTTGTCATCTTCATTATCACCATCATCACCATCATCATTATTATTATCATTATTCATCTTAATTGTTAATTATTTAATTTCTTTGTTTATTGATCTTTTTCATTGCAATTACTACTACGACTGCTACCACCAACAATAATAGAAGCAATAGCAACAACAACAACAACACCGTCAGTTAGCCTTCATTGTAGATGCTACGTTATTGCTTCAGCTGTTAGAAATAGCGACCAAATGTCTTTTAAAGTCCGAAATTACGTATCTTGCCGTCATTTGGAGTTGGTTGAGTGAATTATTGAATTGAAAGAACGCATTGGACAACGCAGTTCATGATATACAGAAAAAAAACAGAAAGAAAAAGATACATGATGATCACAGCAGGTCTGGGATTAAACAACAAAAACAGCATGAACCATCGCTATAATTATATGATAGTTACTACCATCACAAAGACCACAACGATCAGCATCAATGTCGTCGTCGTGTTCGTCGTCATCACCATCGTCGTCATCATCATCATCATCATCATCATCGTCATCATCATTATAAAGAAATATATAAGTTTGAATACTTGCAGATTTCTTTTTTTGTTTGTTTGTTTTTGTACCTTTACGTTACAAAGAATGAAAAGCAATTGTTAAAGAAATATATTTTTAAAGTGAAACGTTCAAAGTTAATCCGGTTCTCTGAAGGAATGGTCGTTTTGACATGTGCAGACTCAACTATTGCTATTTTACTACAGTATGTCTTTTACTTTTCTATATATACATATATAGATAAATATATATTCTTATCACTAATTTTCAGAAGCAATTTATATCTTAATTTCAGTTGTTCAAATTACTTAATTCGAAATTTGACAACCATTTTTGCTTTCATGGCGTTCCGTATCGAAACGGATTCACCTCTCCAGTCACTCGTGCCTATTTCTCTTCATAACCGATTCTACGCAAGTCCCCGCCATTTTGTTTTTTTAATTATTCATCTTTGCACTCTATGCTCCTCCTCCCTTCTTATAACAAATAAGTTATTATTGTTGTTATGATTGTTATTATTAATGTTTAGGTTGTTGTTGCTTTGTTTTATACAAGCTGTTCCCAGTCTCACCCAGAGACCTCAAATAACAGCAAGATGGACGTTTTACTAGGAGTGATATTTGTGATTAGCAATGATATACCGTCTGGAAA
>NC_142942.1:57477487-57492487 GCF_046866305.1 Octopus bimaculoides
GATAATTATAGTGATTCTGTTGCAGTTAGCGATGATGTTGATGATGATGATGATGATGATGATGATGATGATGATAACAATAACAATAATAATAATAATAATAATAACAATAGCAATAATGACGATGTTGTTCATGATGATGATAATGATGACAAAAAAGAAACGAAACAAACAGAATGGCTATATATATGTGTGTGTGTGTATATATATATATATATATATATATATATATGTACACAAACACACATACACACATATATATATACACACACATATATATACAACACAATTTATATGAACAAAAAACAACGAGACCAGTATATAAAAGTGAGCGCATATTATATTTAAAAAGGTGTGGAAAAAAAATGTTTTCGAAGCCAATCTAGGAAAGAAAAAAAAATCAAGTGAACCATTTGAGCAAGATATAAATAAAACAATTGGGAGCGAGACTTATCCACCAATTTTTTTTTCAACAAGTTACATAAGAAACAGATTATAGCAACCACAAGGGTGGCTTAAATACAGCCAGTTATAGTATCATCCACGGAGATATACAAATATGATAAAGAACTAAGAAAACTGTAATTTTTACAGTTTGCCTAATGGCATCTTTAGCTTTTGTTTTTTTTTTGTATCTTATTGTTGCATTTTTTCTGCTTTTTTTTTTTTCGTAATCGCTATTCTCTATAACAACACTGCTTCTCTTCCTTGTATGTATGTGTGTGTGTGTGTGTGTGTGTGTGTATGTGAAAGAATGGTATGTGTGCATGTGTATGTTTATGAAACAGTCTTTCAGTAAATTCTTTGCGGGGAGAGGAGCCAAAACAGATGCCTGAAAGGGACACATATATACATGTGTGTGTGTGTGTTTGGGTATGCGTGTGTGGTTTTGTATGTCATGCGTGCATGGGTGTCTGTGTATGTGTGTATGTGATGCGTTCGTGTGTGTGATTTAGTATAAAAAAATTGCATACTTCTTTATAGAGAGAGAGAGGTACTTTTGAAAGGTGCATATACGTCTTAGCATTTTTATTTTATTTCATTTTTTAAAATTTTTATTTTTACTTAATTGTTTTATATTTATCATGAAATTTATTTTTTATTCTTCATTTAATTTTTAATTTAAATTTTTTTCGAGCATTTTTTTCCTTCTTGTTCAACTTGGCACTATTGAGAAAACAGTGTTCTCTCGAATGCACACTGATTATATGGAGGCACAAAATGGACAAAAAAATAAGGGTAGAAATAGTATTAAATTTGGTCAATTATTTTGAGTTCCCTGAGACTCGGAATAAACCGTTGACACTAGATTCTTATGTCTAACTAGAAGACGCTTTGCTCTATATACAAAGTACTTGATTTGTCATGCTCCTTCCTCCAAATATTATTTATTCCGTAGAATCTAATCCCACCCGACTGACGACGCAATATGCAAGAAACAAGTAGACCAAAATCAAAGTTATTTTGATAGGTAACAAAATATAATAATAATAATAATAATAATAATAATAATAATAATAATAATAATAATAATAATAATAATAATGATGATAATATTTTTCTTAGAAATTATTTAATTAATGAATAAAAAAAATGTAAAAAGAACAGTAAAGGATGAATTAAATAATAATTACTATCGAAAGTAATCAAGACAAGGAGACGAGGATAGAAGTGTGTATTGATTGAACGATAGCTGGGGTAGTGTAGGTTGTAAAAGTCTAATTATTTACTTATACACACATCAAACAAGCAGAACCAGCCAAATCGAAATCCCAGGATACGCACATACAGACACATACATACACACACTCAAAAACATATACATAGATATATGCATAAATATATGTGCATATATGCATACAAATACACATACATATAGATGTATATGTACGTATATATTATAAACAGGTATGCACACACGCACATATTGATGCATATATATATATACACACACACGTATATAGATAACCCCTCTGTGTTGGCCCTTTGTGGGCAATAAAAAATAAAAAATAAAAATAAATCACACACACACACATATATATATATATATACATATATATATATATATATATATATATATATATATATATATATATATATATATATATATATATATATATATATAGGAAGAGATGTATTTATGTATATATATATGTATATATATATATATATATATATATATATATATATATATATATATATATATATATATATATATATATATATATATATATATGTATATATGTACATACATCATGCATATATATATATATATGTGTGTGTGTGTGTGTGTGTGTGTTTATATATATATATATTACCTGAAAAAGAGAAAGAAAAGTGAAAAAAAGTCTTAAGGGCTGCCTCGCAGCGATATTCCGCCATGCATTGATAATAATTTGTAACTATGGTAATAAGTAATGATATTCCTGAAAATGTCAAATTTGAAAAAAAAAATATACAAATAATTTATGAAACTAAATTAATTAAAAAGAAAGGGACGAAAATGTAGCTTTTGCCAAATAAACTTATATCATATATACTGCGTATGTATGCGTGTGTATATGTGTGTTTACATATGCATATATATATATATATATATATATGTGTGTGTGTGTGTGTGTGTGTGTGTGTGTGTGTGTGTGTGTGTGTGTGTATACACGTACACTTATAAATATACATACAAACATATATGTGCATAAACATGCATACATAAACATACACACACACACACATATATATATATATTCATGCAGGTACACACACATACATATATATATATATACACACACACACTACTGCATACATAGATACATGCAGACTATTATGCATGTGCGGTACATGCATTTGTGTATACGTCTCTGCTGTGTACAAGTGTGTGTTCACTGGAGACGGAGCGAAAGTACATAGACTGCTGCGGATGAAGAGAGACGGACTAAGAGGGAGGGGGAGAGAGAGCATGTGTGTGTGTGTGTATGTGTGTGTGTGTGAAAGAACAGAATCGGTGAAAGGAAATGACAACAAGTGCATAAAGGCTAACATTGGCACTATTTAAATAACAGGGAAACCACCCATATCGTGCTTGTTTGCTGCTGTCTGTGTGTGCATGTACAGGAGTGAATCTATGTGTGTGTGTGTGTGTGTGTGTGTGTGTGTGTGAGTGCGCGTGTGTGTGTGTGTGTAACATGTATAGGTGTGTTTTCTCTGCATTTCTTCATTAAAGACAATTTAAAATTATGGTCAGCAAGAAGTTCGCTTCCAAACCTCATGGTTCCGTGTTCAGTCCCACTGCACGGCACCTTGTGCAAATGTCTTCTAATATATCTGCGAGCCGACCAAACCGTTGTGAGTGGATTTCGTAGACGGAAACTGAAAGAAGCCCGTCGTATATACGTGTGTGTGTGTGTGTCTTTATATTTGTCTCCCACTATCACTTGACAACTGATGTTAGTTTGTTTAAGTCCCTGTTTAGTGGTTCGGCAAAAGATATTGAATGGCCGCAGTCCAATGGCTGAAGCTAGAGTAAGATAAAAGAGTGTGGGGAGAGCGGACATCAAAAATGGAAACCTTAATATATGGGTGTCCAAAGTTGGAATTTCAGGAGCATATCAAATCAAGGTGTATTGAATTTTAACTGAATTCTGAAATACATGGGAAGGTGTTGTGTTAAATGAATGCAATTTCTTTTTTTTTTTACAAAACAAAAAAGGGGGATGCCTATTAATCGATAAAATACCTAAGTACAAACCATGTATTGGAGCCTATACGATCGAGTGTTACCTCCTGCCAAACATACTATCACCATTACTATTAATATTATTATTATTATTATTATTATTATTATTATTATTGAGGTCACTTTGTCTTTTATCCATCGGGGTCGATACCATGAAATACTAGGCAAGTACTAGAATTAATGGCATCAATTCCTACCTTCAAAATTGCTGGTCTTGCGCCTAAATTAGAAACCATCTTTAGTGTAATGGTTGCTGTTGTTGTTGTTGTTATTTATGGTTTCAGAAGAACATCAGGTGTTCGCTTTGTTCAAAAAGAATAATGTACATGTTTGAGAAATATGCATATAAATGTTCAATTGCTCTCTGAGATTTTCCCTTAAAAAATATTTGCATCATGCTATTTTCTTAGAAGTGTCTACATAGATAATAATAATAATAATAATAATAATAATAATAATAATAATAATAATAATAATAATAATAATAATAATAATAATAATAATGGTTACAATATAATGATGATGACGATGATGACTTCGACGATGACGACGACGACGGTGATGATGATGATGATGATAATAATAATAATAATAATAATGATGATGATGATGATGATGATGATGATGATGATGTTAATGACGATGATGATTTGTTTTAAAATGCAAGGCCACAGATTCATGCTTTTCTCCGGGGTATTAGCAACTTAAGCGAAATATATAAATAGATGAAAAAAAGATGACATCAGTGAGGAGTTGGAACTGGTGCAGAATCTCTGCCAGCCGGAGATTTATCTTCCACTAATCGACGGTAGATGCATTAGTATGTAGTTAAGTAGATTGGAAGTTGATCAGAGGTGAGAGTCACAGCTGGACCGCGGCTGCCATTGTAATTCTATTCTTATCTAGGATATATCATATGAACATCACATCGAGTGCCGGAAAATTAAAAGCCAACTTTCACCTCTCGGCGCTGTTTATATGAACACGGATAGTAAAGGTTCACAATTGATCTCCCTTTAATACGTTTTCACAGAATCTCTGCGAATCAACTGCACCGAGATTGAATGGTCGCTGGTTACTCATCCTGTAACTAACGTTGCAAGAATCCCACACACCCAACTGAAAATGTCAGTCAGCCTATAAATGGCCTCTAATCTATCAATGTATCCGATTGCCTACAAGCAACAATGACACCAGCGAACAATGATGGTCACACTGGCTTCTCATAGTAGTTTCCCGTCAATCCTCATTTCAATGACTGGTAGTTATGCTATTGACACCGACTTCACAGCCCGCCCTAGACAGATGGATAGCGAATTCGACGACTTAGGCACGAACTAAAGTTTCTGTCAACTCAGCGCCATTAATAATAATAATAATAATAATAATAATAATAATAATAATAATAATAATAATAATAATAATAATAATGATAATAATAATAATAATAATAATAATGATAACAATGATGATGATGATGATGAGTTATTAAATTGGCACAAGGAATTAAGAATCAGTCCTTAGAAAACATGGTTAACACTTATGAAATTCCTCTTCCTAAAGTCAACCAAGGCGTGACTCGAACTCGGCAATCTGTCTTCCGTAGAGACAGACATACGACCGACCTTCATTTGGTGCATTAGGGCGGTTTACTGGTTGACAGACGCGATGTTGTGACAATCTGATAAAACTGTTATTAATAAGTCAGAAAAATGAATTTGGGAAAAAATGGTTTGTTATTAGCAGTGAGAGAGAACTTTCTAGCCATACGTAGATATATTCAAATACATACATACATACATACATGCAAACACACATACATACATACATACATACATACGTGCATATGTATGCACATATATACATGTTTAAACAGATTTACGTTCAAACATACATACAGACATACAAGTACCAAATTATGTGTGTGCATGTATATAAAATGCAAACACATATATGTATATATATATGAATGCATATATTTATGTGTGCGTATGTATATATGTGTATATATGTATGTGTATACACACACACATACATATTTGTTAAAACCATTACTGTTCACTGGAAGGCAATTACCCACGTCATTTTATTATTATTATTATTATTATTATTATTATTATTATTATTATTATTATTACCATTATTATTATTATTATTATTATTATTATCATTATTATTATTAATAATAATAATAATAATAAAGTTACAACTACTACAATTACAACAGCTATTACGACTACTGCTATTACTAATTCTATCATTACTATAATTAGTGTAGCGGCGGCGGCGATGATTTTTGTTGTTTATCATTATCATTATTATTAATAAAAAAAATGTTTGTTTCCACCCTTTATTGTTGACAGATTTGGTTATCTGTCTGTTAATGTGTGTGTGTGTGTGTGTGTGTGTGTGTGTGTGTGTGTGTGTGTGTGGTGATAAAAGGAGAAAAAGAAAGAAAAAGGGTCAAGTCAAGAAGGGCGGATCAGGAAAATAGTAAGACTGCGATGTAAACTGCCAATAAAAATTAGTGTGAAAAAAAAGTATATACACATATATACATATGTGCATGTATATATATACATAAACACATACACACATGCGCACACATATTGTGAATAAGTTGTTATGCTTTCATTCGTTTCGTAAGCAGACATTCAAATTCTCAATGTGACTAGATCCTGTAGTTAGGCAACAGAACTTTCTCTACAAGACAAACTCGAGAACATTTCGACAAGTTTCAACGGGTTATTGCCTTCCAATCAAGCGTGTATACTCCTTTTCGCTCGGGTACCTAATGCATGCAAGATAATTTATTCACATTCTATCTGCATGTAAGTGTTGTCTCTGTTTATTATCTATTTTAGACATGTACATACTATTATGTATGTGTGTATGTATATATATATATATATATATATATATATATATATATATATATATATACATACTACTATGTGTGTGTGTGTATATATATATCAAAACAAAAGACTGGAAAAATTTGGTATATTTTTCATTTCGTGTTATACGTGTTTCATTAAAAGATAGAAGTCACAAAAGTATACGTGTTAGATCTACATGGATATCTTTGCAACTTTTATCCTGCTATGAAACAGGTGTAACATGGAATTAAAAATATACTGAATTTTTCGAGCATTTTGGTTTGATAAGTAATTCCTCGCAGTTTTCAATGCCATGTATATCTCATGTAAAATAAAACATCTATATAACATCTATATACATACATTTGATTAATGTGAACATGCAAATGGGCTTCACGAGGACAACTTGGATTATGATCCGTTATATACAATATATATATACATACATACACACACACTAGTATATATATATATATATAAATATGTATATATATGTGTGTGTAGATATGCTTGTGTGTGTGTGTATAATCTCACGCCTCTTCAGAATTACGCTTTGTTTCAATATTTTTCTCACATGATATCGTTTCTTCTTATTGTTTTTTTTTTTTAATGGTTTAACCTCTTTCAAGAAACTAAAACCTCCAGGATTTTTTATCCTTTTATTACTCATTTTAAATTTTTAACCAGAATCGAAATAATACTAGCACACAGAAACTGAACTCTATGCCGTCATTATTATTATTATTATTATTATTATTATTATTATTATTATTATTATTATTATTATTATTGTTGTTGTTGTTGTTGTTGTTACTACTACTACTAGTTATCATTGTGATACTATATAAGTGGCACTCACATTCTCACAAACACTAACGCAGGTAGACCAATATGCTTCAATACAAACACATACGCAAACGTATATACAGGTTTCCACATGTATGTGTATATATATAAGTATATATATATATGTATATATATTTATATTGCATCCAATAGTATACATTTCATGTGATGGTGTAAAACTTGTTTCTCTTTATTTTTTGTCTGTTCTTTGTTGTTGTTGTTTCGTTTCATGTTTATATTTATGTTCTCACCAGTCTTTTCATCATAACACACCGTTTACAGCCATGCATACACTCACTCACATACACAATTTATATGCGTATACATATGTATATGCATATATACACGCAAATACACATACGTGTATATGCATCTGCACATACACCTATATATATATATATACATATGTATATGCATATATATACATGTAGGTATACACACATGCACACACATATATATATATATATATATATATATATATATATATATATATATATATATATTCACACATGTATACACACAATTAGAAGCTACCATATTCAGTGTGCCATCACTTATGCTTTCTCAACGTTTATGTTTTTTATGTGTGTTCTGTTTTTTTTTTTTTGAAATATTAAAACCAGTTGGGTTTATTTTATTATTATTTTTTTTTTTTTTTCATATATTTCCCCTTTATAATTTCACGTTACTTCTTTATATTTTTATATACCATTCTAGCGTTTGCAGAAATTTGGTCATTTTTTTTTTCCTGTGATCATTCAAAATATTTTTACCTATGATTTACCTTATATTTTTGTACTATTTTTTTCTAATCTTTTTGTTTGTTTGTTTTCTATTTGCATTGATGATTTACATAATTTCAAAACCAACATTTTATTATTATTATTATTATTATTATTATTATTATTATTATTATTATTATTATTATTATTATAATAATTTTTTTTTTGTTTCGTTTTGTTTTCCATATACAATAAAGTTCTTATCCAGTTTATTCATTTGTTAGATGTTGATATTGTTGTTGTTACATATAGATATTAGGTGTAAAAAAACACTTTTGTTTTCGTATATTCTTCATTTTATTGCCTCCAAATTCTCGGCTGCCGTTTATATTATTGAGAAAGAGAAGAGAGATTGTGTCTGAAGAAAGAAAGGGAGAGACAGAAAAGACGGGGAGAAAAGACAAAGGTACTTTGTCTGTCTTGTGTGTGTGTGTGTGTGTGTGCATGAGTATATTCGTATTTGTGGCGACAGAGGTAAAGAGAGGGAGAGTTAGTGAGACAGACACAGATAGAAAATTTTACAATACGCAAAAAAAAAAACCAAAAACGAAAAAACAGTTTATTTAGATCCAGCGAATATGAACCCTGGCAGCGAGTAATGAATCAATTGATTGCATTTGGAACAACGATTGGTTCATTTGAAACAAGGAATGCTTATACAACATGTCTATAATTTATATAGAATTATATATTTGCGTGTGTATGTGTGTTAATGCATATATATATAAGGTATGTATGTATATGTTGTCATGATATTTAAATGCATATATATTACATTTCAGTAAATACTGTAAATGACAATATTTTTGTTGTATGTTTGTTATTTGTCTTTTCTTTTTTCTTTTCATTAACAAATACTGCGTTAATTGTTTCAGTTAATTTTTTTTAGTGTTTTTTTCTTTTTTTAGTGGTCTTTTTTTCTTCTTTTTTTTATTTAAAATCCAGTCCGTTGATTTGCCCCCATACTGAGATCAGTTCGCGAGCGAATAATCTTTTGCCCAAAATGTGACTGCTTTTATTTTCTTATATTTATTTATGTATTATTTTTCATTCTTTTATCATTATTATTCTTATTTTCCATTGAAGAACAATTAAAACTTTATTGGAATCAATGCTCGATTGAGTTAATTAGACTAGCAGGGTGAAATTAGTGTCAAGTAGTGAAGGATACAGAGATGCGACGTGGAGTGATATAAGGATGGCGGAGATGGGGCGGGGGAGGGGCGATAACAGGCGTCCGTTAATTTTTTCATGTATGCATATATATATATATATATATATATATATATATATATATATATATATATATATATATATATATATATATATATTCATAACTTAGTAGATATATATAAATATTTGTATATATTCTACATCTATTCATACATTACCATGTTCTTTTTTTTCGTTTGTTTTCAGAAAGAAACTTCTTGCAGATCATTACAGCCTTGCATAAGAGGGTAAGGAGTATAACTCTTTGTGTATGTATCTATATATACATATATATATATATATATACATATACATACAAGCATGTATATATATACATGCATACAAGTCATTTAAATGAATACCATCAGACATTTTCCAGAAAAGAAAACCCTTTTCTAGATGAAGAAATCTTCCTTCCTAACGTCTTGCATAACTAGAAGGGAGCCGTTGAATTCCGAGACATCTCTCTCTCCCTCCCTCTCTCTCTCTCTCTGACTCTCCCCCTGTGAACATATATACATGCATAAATATATATATATATGCATACACATATTTACATACACATACACACACACATATATACATGCATGCATGCATATATGTGTGTGTGTATGTATGTATGTATATTCATTCGTTCAGAGGTAGATTATATGAGAGGAGAAAATGTTGTGAACAAATTACGCCTTTTAGTTAGTTATTACATTTACGATTGTGAAGCAAGGACTGAAGATTTCAAACCACGATAACACAAATATATATATATATATATATATATATATATATATATATATACACACTACACGGAAGGTTGTTTATTATGTCCGGTTAGAGAGTGACCATTGGTTTCCCACCTATAAAGCACTTAGCTGTATAGGCGACTCGCCAGACTCAAATGGCCGGAGGCACATAACCTCTCTACATAAGTATGTATGTATATTATCGATACATGACGCTGTAGTGGGCGAGCAGACAGGCAGACTCTATGTGAAATCCCTCGTGTTGCTGCCTTCAGTTGCTATCTTCTTCATATTTCTATGATATTGTTGTTTCTCATGATCTTGTGCAACCGTTTTGGGGTTTGGGATGATATATATGTATACATACCCACTTGATACATACATACATACATATATATATATATATATATATATATATATATATATATATATATATATGTATGTATATATGTATGTATATATGCATGTATGTATGTCTGTGGGTATGTGGGTATGTATGTATGTATGTATGTATGTCAGAGAATAACAATAGCAATCTCAGAACGACCAACTCGCAGAACTCTACAATTCTCGCGATGTGTGTCATTTGGTTCTTGTTCTTTCTTGTGGCTTTCTTTTCGTTTGAAGAATATTCTTTCTTTTTCTTCTTCTTTTTTGTGTCAATGACCGATTTTTGTCTTTCTCCTCGTTCTCTTCTCCTTCATCCTCTTTACTCTCTCTCTCTCTAAGACTGGCTGTTATGAACGTGCCCATCTTTAATGTTGCTAGCGCCGGAATGCACATGAAGAAAGCAGATACGCTCAACATGATTTAAAAAAGCGTTGTAAATTTTAGAATAAATGCAACCAGTTGAAGAATATTTTGCAAGTAGAAGAACCATTTAAAGCAAGTCTGGTTTTATTTCAAAGAAATCCAACACACTTTCCATGCAAAGAGAAATTCATTATTTAAAATAATAATAATAATAAATCTTTGCAGCCCAGTATTTAAATATTATAGTTTGTTACTATTTTCTTGTTTTTGTTTTTTTTTGTTTTTTTGTGTCATTTTCAGTTATATTTTCTCTCTATTTATGAATAACTAACTCAGATAAACAGAAAATTAAGTTAATAAGAAAAAAAAAATTAATGACTTGTATGAAGACGTGGAATCCGCACATTAATTTTTCCTTTGTACAAATTTCTTTCTTTTCCCCTCCATCCGTTGGATGTGGTTCAGCAGTTTAATATTGTTGTTGTTTTGTTGTTTTTCAATCTTTTCTTTCCTCCATGTATTTTCCTTTCTATTTTATTGTTTTTTTTTAAGGCAGCACAGCGATTTTGTGAAGCTGCAAGCCATCTACTGAAATCCCGAAATGGCAACTAAGGTGATGGTAGGGATTGTGATTGGAATCTCCTCTCCCCAGATAGAATATGGAGCTAAGGCAGGTTCTCCCCATACTGTTTTTGTATTTTATGTATGTTTTGTATTTGTTGTATTTGCAGTGTTAATTACTACTGGCGTATCACGAAGATATATGTATATGTATATATATATATATATATATATATATATATATATATATATATATGTATGTGTATATATATATGTGGCTTTTTCTTTCTAAAGTTATATAGTATCACTATAACCCATTTAAAATTTGGATGTTGTATGAAAAACCAGCTACCGAGGCATTCACCACAAACCGATGCAATGTTATATATACACGGTTCCTTCCCGATCCTTTATATATTCTTTGCAATGGAGTTAGTAGCACGAGCATTTTTCAGATGTCTTCATTTGAAGGTGTATTTTTTTTGTTTCGTTTTTGTTTTTCTTCGTATAATAATCAGCAATTTGTGGGTTGTTTGGTAGTTAATTAATTAGGTTTAATATTTAAAATTACAAGTCAATTGGTTTGATAATGATAATTTGCTCGTAGTAACTACATGGTTTCTTTTTTCTTTTTTTTTTTGCAGTAAAACCTACCAATACAGAGTTATTCCGGATATGAGAGCTCTTAGCATGGTTGTTTTTGTTGGTTTTATTTTACATCGAATAGAATGATTTGCAATATATAAATGCTATAAAAATTAAGTCTTTGAAGAACCTAAACTGTTGGCGGAGCAAAGTTCATGGTTAGCTGTTGTTAGTTATCTTGGTCATCGTTAAAGTTGTTTGTATGATCGTTACAATGACAAACGTATTTTTTATAATTTGAATGCTACCCAGACATCCTGTTCGTTTCCTCCATCTTTTCCAAGCAGATGGTTCCAGTTGCACAAAACAGCCGCAGTTGCGTTTTCAAAAGCACAAGCGATGACTTTTTCTGTTTTTGTTCATTGAAATATTCCTAGTACTTTTGAAATAGTGCAGCTACTGCAGTTGACCGTGTTGTTCTTGTAGTCATTTCTTGTTACTCTCCGACTTTTTTCAGAGAGCTAAGTCTTTCTTTCCAATAACGGAGTCAAAATCTCTCCAACCATTTATATCTTGCAAAATGATTCATATGAAACAATTGCAACTTCTACTCAGCCAAGATGACGGCAACATATCTTAAGGACAAAAGTGGTGTTGATGATTTTACTGTTACTATCATTAAACATTATTATTCTCATTATTATTACTACTATCAATATTATTATTATTATTATTATTATTATTATTATTACTATTAATATTGTTATTATTGATATTGATATTTGTTGTTCCTACGAACAAGTCTGTCTTTTATTTAATTCTTCTTTGCTTTGCATACTTTAAATATAAATACGCTTATATATATATATATATATATATATATATATATATATATATATATATATATATATATATACATATATATATATATATATATATATATAATTATTTTTTCTTCTCATTAATAGATCGTATAAATAAACTATTGCATAAAGAATGGCGATCAGATGATACATTTACATCACATAAATGTGAACTGTTTTTGTACCACATGTGACCATGTAGCATATATAACAGAATCTACATATTTAGTTAGAAATGTATGTTTACATGCTAGAACATATATATATATATATATATATATATATATATAAACAAGAGGGGAAACTTTTTTCTGAATAGCTGCAACTTGTATTAAATACAAACTGCATCATTCATTTCATTTGAAACGAATTCTTTTTGTTTCAATCTTTCCAATAAAAAAATCTATCTCTAGCTTTTGTTTATTTCTTCATCATCTTCTTGTAGTTCTTGTTTTCACTTGTTTGTCTTTTTTTCTGTTTTTTAAACATTTGTTTTTTTATTATTATTTTTTTTGTTTCAAATTTTAAAATCTTGTATTCTTCGTCTGTCTTTTAGATAATAACTGGTCTTCAAAGAAATGAAGGAAGTGGAGTGGGGGGAGCTGGGAAATTTTTAGTTTATCAAAATAACAAAATGGTAAAATGAGAAACCGAATGTGATGTACTGATTGGTCAAACTGGCAATGCTATGTATAACTTTGTATGTGTATATATACTTACATATATATATATATACACACACACATACACATATACACACACACACATATATATATAAACATATATATATATGTGTGTGTGTGTGTGTATATATATATATATGCATGTATATATGATGCATGTGTGTGTATATATGTGTATATATATATATATATATATATGTATATTTATATAAAGAAGAGTAAGACTGGCGTCGCTGGTGTTGCTCAGCTTTTAGTGCAGGTTGAGCCACTTTCTCTTTGACTGTTGCCGTTATCATCTCGCCATTTATCCACCGAACGTCGTCGTGCATTCATGAAGAAATTTGCCACAGTGCTGACTTCCAGACCCAGCTGTTGTGCAATAGTTGCTTGCATTTCTTTTGACGGACGTTTGGTTTCTTTGAATATTGCATGTAAGGTGCGTCTTTGAATATCGGTGAATACCAGTCTTGGTTTTTTAGGTGGCCTGTTCTCTTCTGGGGGACTTTGTTGGTCTTGCTCTTTCCGTTTGCATGCTAGAAATTGGTAAAGAAGAAAAAAAGAAACAAAAGAATAATTAGAAGTCTTCGGGTAACACGAATGATAATAATAATAATAATAACAATAGTAATAACAATAATAATAATAATAATAATAATAATAATAATAATAATAATAATAATAATAATAATAATAATAATAATAATATAAATAAAGACTGCAGTACATTGTAACAATTAATGAATGATTAAAAGAGTAAATGCAAATTAGAACATGGCATGTAAATATACATACATATTACATATGTATGCCTGGGCGTATATGTGTGTGTATGTGTGTATAGTTGGGAGTGCAAACGGGGGAAGATGGACTCATATTTGTTTATTCGTTTGAAGTTGCTAATCCCTCCGTCGCTACTAGCAGATTGTAGAGACGGAGTAAATTATCAGCTTCAGACATATATATCTATATCTTCATATATACATACATACATACATACATACATGTGTATGTATATATAAATATACATATATATATACATACATATATATATATATATATACATACATATATATATATATATATATATATATATATATATATATATATATATATATATATATATATATATATATATATATATATACATATATATATATATATATATATATATATATATATATATATATATATATATATATATATATATATAAGTATTTATGTATGTATGTCAGTGTGTATATGTGTGGTTGTTTGTTTATTTACATGTCTGTCTATGAGGGATTTGAAACATGGTGAAATACATAACAAATTTATTTATTTATTCTTTTTTATTTATTTTATTGTTTGTGAGCCGGTTTATATATTC
>NC_142942.1:57522487-57539987 GCF_046866305.1 Octopus bimaculoides
CTTTTGAGCACAAATTAACTTCCCATGATGCTTTTGAGCACAAATTAACTTCCCATGATGCTCCTGCTTAAATTTTTTTTTTTTTTTTCATTAAGCTAAATAAATAAAAACTATGTCAGTTAATACTACATCAGGGTATGTTACCAGGGTGTGAAGAAAGTTGTACAGCTGCTTCAACATTAAAGTAGACAGGAACATTTTATCTGAAGCAAAGAGAAAAGGGGGGGGAGGAGATATGGTCTTATTTAAAATTCTAGAAAAAACAATCCCCACCAAATGAATCTCAACAGACAAAGGAAAAATATGCCTTTTGTCTTCAAATTTTTTTCTTTGTTTTGTTTTATCTGTTTTAGTCATTGGACTGCAGCCATGCTGGGGGGTGGAGATGAGGGCAGGGCACAGTCTGAAAAAGCTGAGTTGAACAAATCAATCCCAAGACTACTACTTATTCTATCACTCTTTTTTGCTGGATTGCTAAGTTACAGGGACATAAACAAACCAACAACAGTTGTCAAGGAGTGGGTGGGGGATAAAAGAAAACAGACAGCCAACCACATACATACATATAT
The DNA here is from genome assembly GCF_046866305.1 of Octopus bimaculoides. NCBI lineage: Eukaryota > Metazoa > Mollusca > Cephalopoda > Octopoda > Octopodidae > Octopus > Octopus bimaculoides. The sequence continues at coordinate 57,523,057 of NC_142942.1, forward strand.
ATATATATACATTGCAAGTTCATTCCCAATGCACAGCACTTTGGGTAGGCGTCTTCTACTAAAGCGCCAGACTGGCAAATGCCTTCTGAGCGGACGGAAACTGTGTAGAAGACTGGAAATGAAAGACAATGCTTGTCCGACACAGTAATGTCAGTTTATATCTTTTGAATGATGTGAACACTAGGAGATACAAATACACATCCTCGGAAGGGAGGAATGAATCACCACTAGGATGGTACTCATTTCCAGTTGAGAAAACTGGAACAACATGAAATGAAGTGCTTTGCACACATTGGCACCCAATCCAAGAGTCTGCCCATGACCCTCTCATCATCAGTGTAACGACCAAACCATTTGGCCACAAACATAATATACATACACATACACACGCATATATGTATATATACACATATGTATACATACGCATACATACACACATCTATCCATCCATGTATACATATATTCAGACAACCAATAAACTACAAAAACGAACATGGCTGTCTAGATTGAAAGAAAGATAATTGACTTTGCTTTGTCTGTCGTGGACATGTGTGTGTGTGTGTGTGTGTGTGTGTGTGTGTGTGAGTGTGTGTGTAAACAGAATATTTGTAAGTGTGAATGCAGAGGGAAGAGAGTTAGTCTTGCATTTTTTATCAATTTATAATTAATTTTTTCAATCATTTCATTTTTGCTGCCCCTGTGGCAAATAAAGAACCAATTATTATTATTATTATTATTATTATTATTATTATTATTATTATTATTATATTGTCTTTGCACAGCTTCTAACGCTGGAGATGTCCTACGGTGCCAGCTGTTCACTACCAGTGAACTAAGGTAACACCCCCTTATTTTTTGAGCACCATTCGGAGTATTCGAGCGGTTCCAAGCAGTGCTGTTTTCTGCAAGTGCTCCACCCTTATTGCAGCCCCTATTTGCTCCATGTACTTCTCAAGATTTTTACTCACTGTAAAAATTATTATTATTATTATTATTCTTTTCTATACTAGGCACAAGGCCCAACATTTTGGGGGAGGAGGACAGTTGATTACACCGACTTCAGTACACAACTGGTACTTAATTTATTGACGGAATTTGGACTCAGAACATAAAGAGAATTGAAATACAGTTAAGCATAAAACATTATTGTTATTATTATTATTATTATTATTATTATTATTATTATTATGCTATTTTTATTATAAAGGTATCAAGCAGGCAGAAATGTAAACATGCTGGACAAAATGCTCGGTAGCATTTTACACATCTTTATGTTCTGAGTTCAAATTCCACCAAGACTAAATTTGCCTTTCATCCTTTCAGGGTCAATAAAATAGGTACCAGTTGCATACTGGTGTCCCATGTAATTGACCAGCCCCCCTCCCATCAAATTTCAGGCCTTTTGCCTGGAGTAGAAAGTATCATTATTGTGCATTACTGACCGATGGAATTTTGTCGAACAGTTGTTGTCACATGTAGGATGGATCCGGTTATCAGCCGAGTCCATTGTGAAGATCGCCCCCACCTCCCACCCACTGCCTTCTTTTGACCAGGAGGGAATCACAGTTTTCCTCTGCCTGGTGGCAATAGAGGTTATGTGGTGGACAAGGCTGAAAGGACAGAAGACAGATACTTTCCTCTTCGGCCGATCCCTCATCGACTTTTCCAAGTTCCACTTGAAAAGGAAAGTAAGGGTTAGAGAGGGAAGTACTGCCCCCCCCCACCCACCAGTAAGTCTGTTGAAAGGTGGGTGCATGTTGCGAAAACAGCTCATGTGGATGGGCTCACTCTGAATATTCCTTAATAAGCTGGAACAGTTGAGAGGTACCTACCTGATGTGCCCTTGGCAGTTGGGGTGACTAGGATGAGTGGGATGCCCTGGTTGGCCCTGAATGGCACTCCCCCCACCCCATTGGGGAATTTTGTTGTTTAATTTTTTCCGTCTTTTTTTTTTTAGTTTACACGTTTTCTGTTTTAAGCCCCACTTGTCCTTTGTTTTTGTATTGTCCCCAGTTGCTTTTGTGTTCAGCCCTTGTGGCCAATAAAGAAAGGATAATTATTTTTAAGAAAGGATAATTATTTTTATTATTATTATTATTATTATCATCATCATCATTATTATTATTATTATTATTATTATTATGTTGCTGTTAGCACTTTTTTTTTTTCGTTTGGCTTGGTTTGGTTTGGTTTGGTTTGGTTTGGTTTGGTTTGGTTTGGTTTGGTTTGGTTTGGTTTGGTTTGGTTTGGTGGTGATGGTTGTAGAGTTGATGCTGGTGAGTGTGTGTGTGTGTGCGTGTTGTATGTAGGTGTCTTGTCTTTTGTCTTGGTGTAAATTGTAATTAAGCTGTATGTATGCCTTGGCAGAGAATAGAAATGTTTAGAGAGACTGTTTATATAAGACTACAACAAAGGCAGGGGAGATGATGCAGATGTGATGAAGGTGTGTACAAGATGAGTTGTAGATGTGAACAGAGCGGTTTTTTTTTAATTATTTTGTTTTTGTGACATGATTTTTTTAAAACTTTACTTTATTCTAGTTATTTATTACTTTTTTTTTTATTAATTCATTTATTTACTTTTATTCATTTATTTTTTACATTTTCATGTGGAATCTCTAGAACAACACAAGCAGCTGGCCAGAATCACACACACACACACACACACACACACATGTATACATGTACACACACAAACACACGTATATGCACATACATAAACTACAAATACATGCATCATGCTGTCCACAATCCTCCTAGCATCAATACATCCACTACAACACACACACTCACACATATATCTACACACACACCTACCACTAACACCACCTAGTGACAACCCCATGTACTACAACATTTAACAGACAAGAGATTTCTTATTTTTCAAAGCCACACCGTGTATGTAGAAATGTATGTGTGTATGTATGTAAGTATGTATGTATGTATGTATGTATGTATGTATGTAAATGTATTTATATGTTTATAAATAGGATATATATATATATATATGTTCTTATGCGTGTATATATATATATATATATATATATATATACACGCATAAGAACATACATACATATATAATTACACACATATCTTTATCTATCTTATCTACATGTCCTTCTTTCTGTCCATTTATCTCTCTTATTTCTCATACACCTATTTACATCCTCTCTCTCTCTCTCTCACTCATTCAATAACCACCCCGTTAATGCAACCCTTTAAATATTGCCATCTTGCTCTCCCCCCACTCCACCCCCTACCCTGCCCCTAATTTTACAACGCATAAAACACCTTCCACATATCCATTTCTCCATGTTTATCTTCTTAACTGAACACTCCATCCTGATGCAAGCCACTTTTCTCGTGTGTGTGTGTGTATACATACATACATATACATATAAATATATATATATATATATATACACACATAAAAAGTCAGAGAGATATACACATATATTTATACATATGTATATATGTATATATGTGTGTGTGTGTGTGTGTGTGTGTGTGCATGTGTTTGTGTATACATACATACATACATGTATGTAAGTATGTACATATGTATTCTTTTAATTCGCCAGCTGCCATTTTCTTCTCTCAAACAACAAATACCAAACTCTCTTAAACACACTGACGAAAAAAATTGAAATAATATACAAAATCTAAAAAGAAAAGCTCACAAAAAAATCTTTCCATACATATATAACATATATTTCCATGTATGTATGTTGTATGTATGTATCTATCTACTTATATATATATATGCATATATATATATATATATATATATATATATATATATATATATATATATATATATATATATATACACATTTATATATATACACACATACACACACATATACATATACATTATATATATACGTATATATATATATATATATATACATATACACACACACATACATATATATATATATATATATATATATATATATATATATATATATATATATATATATATACAGATACATATTACATATGTTTATGTGTGTGTGTGTAAGTAAGTGAGTGTACATGTATCTATATGTACGTTGCATGTCTATGTTCTTTTTTAAAATCTCAAAAGCTAATACAAAAAGAAAAACAAGAAAACATGGAATATTAAAAAAAAAACAGTAAAGAATCATTTTCTTCTAACGCTTCAGATTATCGCAATATGTGCAAAGTTTTATGAAAATCAACGAGCGCTTTAGTGATGCTCGCCCCAGCACCATACCTGCGCACACACACACACACACATACACACACACATACACTCAGAGAAGCATGCACACTCAGAGGCACACATGACCACATGCATGTCAATCATTTATGGTGCAGTTAACCCAGCAAACTTCGAAAGTTGAAGCTTCTAATTGAATAATACACACTCATACACATACATGTGCATGCACACACACACACACACATATATATGTGTGTGTGTATGTATGTATATGTAGAGACAGACAGACAGAGTGATAGACAGGTTTCATTGACACAATGATGTTTATGTACGGGTATGTATGTATACAGAATATCTGCATGTTAGTTTGTGAGTGTGTGTGTGTGAGAGAGAGAGAGAGAGAGAAAGAGTGTGTGTGTGTGTTTGTGTGTGTGTGTAATCTGGCATGAGGTATAATTATGTGTTTACATGTATGAATGTGTGTGTGTGTAGCCTGCATGAGTTATGCATAGATACACATTTGTGTATGTATATTTTAATTGTGTGAGACAGACATATATAATATATATATATATATATATATATATATATATATATATATATATATATATATATATATATATATATATATATATACACGATGGGCTTCTTTCAGTTTCTGTCTACCAAATCCACTCACAAGGCTTTGGTTGATCCGAGGCTATAGTAGAAGACACTTGCCCAAGGTGCCACGCAGTGGGACTGAACCTGGAACCATGTGGTTGGTAAGCAAGCTACTTACCACACAGCCACTCCTGCACCTATATATATATATATATATATATATATATATATATATATATATATATATATATAAAGAGAGAGAGAGAGAGAGTTACACATATATATACCAACACATATATGCATACACACACATATACTGTGTATATACATACACATGCAGTTACGTTCTACACACACATTCTCTCCCTCTCTTTCTCTAGCCCCCCCCTCTCTCTCTGTATACTTGAATTTCTTTTATACCTATTTCAATAATCTGGTATAGGTAAGGCCTACAAATTTTGAAGTTGACACAAATTTTGACAACCTATAAAGAAGAACTCTAAACCATTCTCAGCGCTACCAGCACTTTACTCCCCAACTAGAATCAGCAGGGTTAGCAGCATTGGTGACTTCATGAAATTTGGCTACTATTTCTAGCAGCAGGTCAAGCCTGTTGTTGTTGCTGTTGTTGTTGTAGGTGGTGATGGTGATGGCTGTGGTAGATGATGTTTTTTTTTCCTCCTCACTAACGAAGCAGCCATGCATGACCATTGCTTAGAGATAATTAACTCAACTATTACAACAACAGCAACAACAACAACAACAACAACAGCAAACTGCGTTAATTTCATTTCAGTTTCTATTTTCATTCGTTAATGTTAAAAACACAACACAAGCTGTCTGGAAATTCGGATGGGGGTTGTGGTGGGGGTAGGGGTGGGAATGCTAGGAGTGGAGTTGGAGATGAAGATGATGATGATGATGGCAAAGTGGTGGTGGTGGTGGTGGTCATGGTGCTGATGTTGGTGTTGCTAGTACGGGTGGGGTTGGCGGTGGGGGTGGTGATGATGATGATGATGATGGTGATGGTGGCGAAGGAGATGATGAGATAGAGTCTGTTATAAATGATGAAGTCAGTGAATGAATGAGAGAAGAAAAGATAGAAAGACAGAGCATGAAGGAGAGAGAGAGAGAGAGAGAGAGAGAGAGAGAGAGGAGCAGGCAGTCAGGCAGTCAGGCAGGCAGCAAGCTTTGTCTCTTTGTTGTGTTTAGCTTTTTTCAATATGTCTAAAGAATAATTTGAATAATAATATAAATGATTTTGAAAAGGCTGCAGCACAAAAAAAAAAAAGAAGGAAGAAATTAAAAATAACAAAATACTTTTTAAATGTGAAAAAAATACATGAAAAATATATCAAAAAATGTATATAGTAAAAGATATATATATAAGGAAACAAAAATTTAAAAAAGTATCTATGAAGCAACAATGAGAATAGTTATGTGTCCAAATATGTATATATGACTATGTGTGTTCGTGTGTGTATATATTTCAGTTGGTATGCATATATAAATATATAAGCTAGTTGTTCCATTGGATGTACAACTTGTACGTGAACATGTAGGACAGAGTATTGAATGTAGAGAGAGGAAAATTGAAGAGGAATCAGAGAGAGAGAGAGAGAGAGAGAGAGAGAAGACAGCATGTGCTGGTCATGTGATGTATATGGGTGAGAAGAGCAGAATAAAAGCCAATGGAAGTTGGAGAAGAGGCAAAAACCATAAGAAACATGGGATGAAGTAGTCAAAGGTTGATCTGAAGATGTTGAATCTCACAGAGAAGAAAACAAAGGACCAAAGATGACTGGGGTTTGCCGGGCTTGAGAAGATCAGTTCGTCTAAACAACCATGAAGGGTTCTACTTTATCTTGGATCTCGACGGATTGGTGCTTACGTTTGACGCTACCATTATTGCTCTCAATTCTCCTTTTACCTGTAGAAGCCATAGCTAAGGGTAATTGATTTGAAGTTTAATAAGCAGAGAGTCGTTCCACGTGAACACATGGGACGTACAACACCCTCTGTAATTGCGCCATAAACTAGACTGGCAGCCATGGAAGTTTCAAGATCTTCCTTCGTAATTTATACCGATTATAGGATGTGCTGGACCAGCAGTTGCCGAAAATCAGTGGTGTACTATACACACACACACACACACACACATGGGGTTGCTAAACTCCCCTGTTCGAAAATATAAAGACACAGATTGTGTGTCGTATAGCCAGCTGCAGACGATGTTTCCTGGGGTTAGATAACAGTAACATTCGTCCCAACCGAGTCTGCCACATTATACTGGCAAATGACCTTTACTACGTTCTGAGTTCAAATTCCACTGAGGTCACCTTTGTCTTTCATCCGTTGAGGGTCGATGAAATAAAGACCAACTGAGCCCTGGAGTGAATCCAATCGATTTAGTCCCCTTCCTCCAAAATTTCAGGTTTTGTACTTACATAGAGCAGAAATAATTATTCTGATAATGTTTATAGAACGTTATAGAAGGAATATAAAACCATCAGCTGAAGAAAGAACTCAATACATTTTGTAAAGTGTATTATTTATTATTTTGAATGGCAAACAGGTGAAAGAGACAATGTTTTGCCTTCAAAAGCTTATTTTTTCTTTCTTTTTGCTTCTTCTTTAAAATGTACCAAAAGGCACAGTTTGATGAAAGCCTACAAACAAGTCCCGCTTAGCTCCTTATTGTTTGGTAAGACGGTCAGTGACCGCGGTAATAGGGTTGTTTATAGACATTCACATAAGGTAGTAGAGACATACACATGTTTATGATAAGCGGTGGGGAGGGGGTTTTATGCAACCACCACCACTATAACAGCTATAACAGCTAGCACTACCACCACCACTACCACCATCACCACCACCACACGTCTCCGATATTCTCCACTGTAGAATGGTGATTAAGAATGGGGACCAAATGAAAGAAATAAAAACAAAAGAAAAACAAAAGGCAAGATATGGAGATTCGAAACAGCAGCCTTGTGTTTCACAGGTGGGTGGTAGTGGCAGATGGGAGGACCTGGGCGACAAAGTTAGAGAGAGAGGGGGGAGGGTAACGATGAAGTAGGAGGAGGAGGACGAACTGTCAATGAGTACTTTTATAGCAACTGTTGCATGCTATGGGGCTGGGTGTGGAGGGAGGGAAGGTGGAGAGAGTGAAAGAAAGGAGGAGGAGGAGGAGTTGGTGTCCCCTAGTCTCCCCACCCTCACCCCCGCCGCCGCCGCCACACGCCGCAGCAACAGCAGTCGCCTGCACTGATGGTCACCAAGGAGAGAGAGAAAACCTGTTGCTTTTAAAGGCTTAGCTTTAAAAACTATATATATATATACACATATATAAACAGCCAAGACAGGCAGCTGCTGGAGCAAAAAATGAGGGAAGAGAGAGAGAGAGGAGGAGGAAGGGAACAGAGGAAGGGTTCAGAGAGGGGAGGGAGTCATTTACACAATAAAGAAACGTGTTCCCTTTCACAGAATATTTCTTACCCCTTCTTGCCAATCCATCCATCTATCTATCTATCTATCTATCTATCTATCTACCTGTCTGTCTGTCTACCTGTCTGTCCCAAGCAGATAAAACAAAGAGTGGAAAAAGTGGGGGTAGCTAGATTGATAGATCTGTCGATTTTCTAGCTACTGATATTTCAGTCCCTTCATCGTCTCTCTCTCTCTCTCTCTCTCTCTCTCTCTCTCTCTCTCTCTCTCTCTCTCTCTCTCTCTCTCTCTCTACCAGTGGACGTCCAGCAGTGAATTTAGGCAAGGACGAACTACGATCACTAACAGCGGTGGATGTTCAGTGTCGACGAGCGAGCGAGCGGGATCGTTGATGCTTAGCTGGTTTTATCTCCTTGGTAACCTCCGCTGCTGCAGGTGAAACGATTGGGTTGTGAATCTAGAAAAGAATTGCGGGCTGACACCGCAACTTGGCGGCGGAGAAAGGGCTTCACACTTTTACACTTTTCACAATGACACGACATCGTTTAGCCTTTTGCCGCTGGTTCGTGTGTGTGTGTGTGTGTGTGTGTGTGTGTGTGTGTGTGTGTGTGTGTGTGTGTGTGTGTGTGTGTGTGTGTGTATACTGAGTCGCGTGCTTCCTAATGAGAAAAGGAAGAATGTGTGTATATGTACATGTGTGTGTATGTATATATTTGTGTGTGTAATTATTCAGTAGCCATGATAAAACTCCGAGTTTCGGACGTCAGGGCGGAAACCCACGTCGGCATCTCTTCTTCGATGGCCCGATAACTGAAGAAATGCCGGCGTAGGTTTCCGCCCCGACGTCCGAAACTCGGAGTTTTATCATGGCTACCGAATTACCGAATCACATATTATATTTACAGATAAATTAAATTCCTCTCTTTACATAATAGAAACCAAGTGAGCGGCCGATTAAATACTGGAGCTTAAGACATTTTTCTTGCTTATACACAGCTCCTTGTTAAACTCGGATAGATGGCCCTTCAGTCTTGATTATTATCTTTTTAAAATTTATTCAAATACTTTATAAGTATGATTCGATTTTAAGCTTTGAAGCAGCTAGGAAATACAAAACTATTTTTTAAAGTTTTATTATAAAACCACATGGAGATACGGGGTTTTATAATAATTTTCTTTTTCGCTACATTATTATTTAAATGAATAAATTTGTCGTTGCATCACCACCCTGCCTTGCACACACACACACACACACACACACACACCCACGTTTTCCTTTGCTTATAAATCTTCGAAACCATGACGCAATTCAAAGCCACCATTCCATTCACACAGAGACGCGAAACGTTTTTACACCAAGCACCTGTCTCCCGATAAAGACCGTCGAAGTTATCTCCCTTCCTATATAGCACTGCTCCGTGGCTCGGTAAAGGTTAACCAGTGCGCCTGTCGTGTACGTTCTTTCTCGTATGTGCGTGTGTGTCATGTATGTAGTGTGTGTGTGCGCGCACATGCGTGTGTGTGCATTGCTCTTCTTTTTCTTAATTGTTATTGTCGTTTTGTAGTAATTGTATTATTTAAAAATATATTTTGGCTTCTGATTAGAGCATTTACGGAGGGGGAAGCGACGTGTACTACTACTAGTATGTACGGTATACTTCTATAGTCGATGATAATGATGATGGTGGTGGTGTGGTGGTGATGATGGTGACGGTGGTAGTGGTGGGATGAGGGAATGGTGACAGACAACGATCACCAATTGAAGAAATAAACTATTCGACCCAACAAGGAAGCCCTAGTCGCTCGCACGGATAATAAGATAAACAAAGGCTTTATTAGATCCTGTTTCGCCAATCTAAATTATCATAAAGATAAAAAAAACAAAAGAAACAAAGTAGATTAGGTAAGTAAAATAGGTTGTTGGTGTTTAGAACTGGGTTAATCCTGATAAAGCAAGCTTATTATTGAAAGCATTGAGTTCCAACCGCGACCATCACGGTTATCCGTCCAATCAGATCCAAAGACCGTCTGAACAACATCAAAGACGAGTATTTATAAAATGAAACTGTGTTGGAACCGGACATGTTTCGGTCCAATGGAGACCTAAGAATTGTTTTCTTTTTTTGACCCGTCCCCTTCGAAGTATGAAAGGAGTGAAAAATGAGGCTGTGTGGTAAAAGGGTTGCTTCCCCAACCACGCAGTTCCAGGTTCAGTTCCATTGCGTGGCACCTTGAGCAAGTGTCTTCTGCTATTTGATCATATCGATCAAAGCCTTGTGAGTGGATTTGGTAGACGGAAACTGAAAGAAGCCTGTCATGTGTGTGTCTTTGTCCACCACTACCGCTTGACAACCGGTGTTGTTATGCCCCCGTAACATAGCGGTTCGGCAAAAAAAAAAAAAAAGATAGCATAAGTACTTGGCTTTAAAAAAATAATTACTCGGGCCGATTCTTTCGATTTAAAATTCTTCAAGGCGTTGCCCCAGCATGGCTGCAGTCCTGTGACTGAAACAAATAAAGTGATAAAAGATATTGTTTCGAGTCCCGGGACTCATTGGGGGCCGGTTATCCGGTTTCCAAGGTGTGGAAGAGACCAAGATGACAACATTCATCCAGGACGGGGCACCAATCCGTTACAAGGTTACTTATTACGGTTAACTACACTGTGACAACTTGAAATTAAATGTTTTCTTGCTCGGGAACACTAGACACTGTTCCGCCTGGGAATCGAAACCACAATTTTGTAATTGTGAATGCAACATCCAAACCACTAAGGTACGCGCCCTCACTACAAGAGTTTCTAAGACACACCATGAGTCCTCGCTGAACACCCATCGCTCCCACATCAAATCACAACGTCCCCTTATAGCGGCGGGGTACTACAACCACTGATCTACATAGGAGGTTGTAATTTGAGATTTATTTAGCTGTTGTTTCTAGCATACTGGGCAACCGTAAAAGGCTCGTTGATATATTGAAAGATGGAACCTAAACCTTGTGTGTACAAAGACGTTCGTTCGGATTTTTAGAAAATTTATATCAAAACATCTCGAATATATTTTTCTATCTATAAACTACAAACATCGCAGTATTTACCGTAAAATAAACAAATTCGTCGAAGATTTATTTATTTACATGGAGAGCAGACCTCAATGGTGATGTGTCCGAAGGGTTTTGATGCTTTGAAGAACATTAATTAGTCCTGTGAAGTGAAATGACGATGAAGGAGATATAAACGGAGATAAGTCATCGCCTGTCGCAGCTCATTCTATTACAGGATAATAGAATGAGATATTATACGCATTTCCTGCTGCCAAGTCGGAATACAGCGAGACAAGACGAACCGTACACAGGAATAAAATGTCCTGTCTAAGGAAACACACCCACACAAACAAACGGCGCTCCACGCATGGAGCTGACTGACCAAAGGTCCGCTGTATCATCGCCAATCTATCCCTACGTTTATGTGAGCACGTGTCTCTCTGTATATGTGTGTGCGTGTGTGTGTGTGTGTGTGTGTGTGCGCGCGTTTATGTACACGCGCGCGCGAGCAGATACATGCGATGGATTATATACCAAGATATATACTTGTGTGTGTGTTAAAAATGGGGAAGGCTGGTTTATGGGATTACCTTAGGGAAACCATAAAGGGTTTAGCTTATCCCCCTCCTTCTGAAAATTATTGGACTTGAACCAACCCCACCACGGACCGGTGCCTCGTTCAGGGAGAACGTTTTGATCTCGGTCTCACTTTACGAGATCTTGGCTTGTATCTTTGTATGTAAACACACACACACGCACATATACACACGCAAATTTGTGTGTACACTATGACAGAGAACATAAATAAATGAATCTCCGTCGTTTTCGACGATAAATTAATCCAGTCCGGACAACTGCACTAACTTCTCGTTTGTTGAAATTAACGTTAAAGCGGCTGAGTATCTCCCAGGTACGTGTACTTATAACGTACTCTCGGGGGACAGAAAAATCAGCGTGACACAGTGCGCGCATACACACACACTCACGCGCACGCACACACAGTGTTCGTGGTGTTGTAATTAGTAACACCTGGAACAGCTGTCTACACAAAAGACTGCCAAGTGATACGTGGACGACGACGATGAGGCTGTCCTCTGATGTTCTGTGTATGTGTGTTTGTCACTGTTTCTCTACCTGTGTATGCGTGAATGTACGGATGTTGTACGTATGCGTAGCCGTGTGTGTGTGTGTGTGTGTGTGTGTGTGTGTGCCTGTTATTGGTTCGTTGCGTGCCAGCTTCTGTGTATGTGTGTCTGTTTGTGTGCTGTAACATAAGCCTGTGTGAATGTCCTGTTGCCGACATGGACGGATGGTGGTGGTGGCGGCGGCGAAGGTGGAAAGTAAAAAGAGAGAGAGAGAGAGAGATTGAGAGGAGGGGGAGGAGAGAGAGAGAGAATGTCCGATTAGTTAATCCGAAGTTGTGTGATAATCTCACATTCAGCATATATGATGATAAAGGCCATTATTATTATTATTATCATTATCATTATCATTATTATTATTATTATCATTATACCATTTCACTCTTTTGCAGATTACAACACTCTAACTTAAGGAGCTTTCTATCTGACAGGGCATAACAGCAGTAACACCGACAAGAATCACCACCACCACCACCACCACAACTACAACTACTACTACTACTACTACTACGACTACTACAACTACTATGGCCACTGCAATGACTTCATCGTTTGGCACATGGCCACAAGTACATGTAGGCAGATGGCTTTCGCCTGTTAATTAGAACCACTTCCCCAATATATTACGGGTAGTTTATTTTATCTGCAGACAGTTGAAAAGTGAAGTTAATTCATACAGGATTTGAAGTGAAAAATGCCGAGGGCCAAAGGGAAATGCTTGGCAGGGCATTTTGTTACCTACTTAACCAGTTCTCTTGCAATAGTGCTTACTAATTTTGAGCATAAAGCCAGTAATTTTGAGGGGAGGGGGACTAGATGATTACATCGGCGACCCCCACGTTCCTGAGGATTTGAACTCAGAATGCAAAGACCAGCAAGAAATGCTGCTGATCCTCCCAGTTCTCTGAGAGTCTGCGAGTACTTCTGCGATAATACAGATTGTTAACGTAGAGACACGCAGCCACACATTCCTTCAGAGTTAAAGATTTATGGATGACCCCAAAAAGATCTCATCATCAAACAAGTTCTATTGTTCTATTGACCAAGAAGGGACGAATGGGAAATTTAACTTCAACATCATTTGAACTCAGAACTCTAAAAGGTCATTGTTAAACATATCACAAGTTGCATTTGCCTTTGGTGTTTTTCTGTGCCACGTCAGCCACTGCTTGCTCTCACTGAATATGGCTACAGTAAAAGAAGGCCAAAGAAATGCATGAGCGGAGTGGTCTGCTCCTCCTCCTCCTTAATGGCATGTCAGTTTTGGAGAGTATTTGAATCTGAAGATTATTTCCCCTTCTCGAGTGGAGTTGGTCTAAATTAACATTACGTACTTAAGATACATCGTTAAGAGGTGGAGATAAGTTTAATAAAAGAAGAATTTATCTTGTAGGGCATTTAATATACCTCTATTCACCTGTGTTGTTCAGATACAGGCCACTGGCCACTTTGAGTTACTTCTCTCAGTTCATTTTTTGTTTGTTTGTTTGTTTAAGTTAATTTACGACCCTTGAGAGTTCCTTAGGTGTCAAAGTGGTTGCAGAGCAATGTGACATGAAGTGTTTTGCTCAAGAACACAATGCACCAACTGGTCGAGGAATTGAAACCACAATCTCACGATCGTCAGTACAACACCCTCACCACAAGGCCATGTGCAATATCTATCTATACATACATGCATACATACATACATACACATACATATATGTATGTATCTATCTATATATATATAATATATATATATATAATATATATATATAATATATATATATATATGTGCAAATGTATATATGTATACATATATGTATGTATATATATGTATATATATATATATATATATATATATATATATATATATATATATATATGTCTGTATATTGGTTCAGCTGAATAGAGTGGCTTTAGGGTTAAGTTTGAGATTAGAGATAAAATATCCCTGCTAGCTGCGTTATTTACAACACAAACTCTGTGTGTGCAGAAATTCCAAAGATTAACCTCAAACAGCAGCAAAAGCACCAATAGCGGTTGAGTTGCTGCAAAAGTGGTAGTAGTAGTAGTAGTAGTAGTAGTAGTAGTGGTAGCAGTAGTGGTGGTGGTAGTAATAGTAGCAGTAGTAGTAGCAGTAGTAGTAGTAGTAGCAGCAGCAGCAGCAGCACTAAGTGCAAGAGAAGGGTGATGAAATAGCAGTAGCACGACTGCTGCATCAGCAGTGTTTGTAGGAGCAGAAGCTGCAGTTGTATAATAAACACACACACACACACATATATACATATATATACATATATGCACATATATATATATATGTATATGTATATACATTTATATATATGTACACATATATATATACATATATATATATATATATATATATATATATATATATATATATATATATATATATATATATATATATATACACAAACACACACACACACACACATACATATATATATATGAGAAAGAGAGAGAGAGGGAGAGAGATAGATATAGATATGTACATAGATATATATATGTGTGTGTGTGTATACAGGTGTATACACGCCCCCCCCCCACCCGCCCACATCATTGTAGCCACATGAATGGCTAAACTGGCTGCACTATTACTGATTAATGGTTTTAATTAAAGAACAAGGCTAACTCTAGTAGGAGGATGGAATATAAGGTGTCAGAATGAACCCTTCCCACTTGTATAACTGGTATAACTGAAAATCATTTTAGATTTTAGGCATGACTGTGTGGTTGAGTATCTCGCTTTACCCTGACATAGATTCAAGTTCAATCCCAGTGCATTGGACCTTGGGTAAGTGCTTTGGATCAATCAAAGCCTTGTGAGTGGGTTGATTGATGGAAACTGTAAGAAGCCCGTCTATGTGTGTGTGTGTGTTTGTCCCCCACCCACCACTTGGCAACTAGCGTTGGTTTCTTTATGTCTCTGTAAATTAGCAGTTCAGTAAAAGAGACCAACAAAGTCAGTACCAAAGGGGTCCATTTTTCCCCCTAAAAATCCTTCGAGGTGGTGTTCCCGCTTGGCCGTAGTCCAATGACCGAAACAAGTAAAAAATAAAGAAAAGAATAAAAGATGTCTGAATGAAATTTTGTGATTGAGACGGAAACCTTTTCTCCTGGAAAGGACACCAGTGCATTACATGATTACTCATTTAAATTTCTTTATTGCCCACAGGGGGCTAAACACAGAGGGGACAAAGACAGACAAAGGGATTAAGTCAATTACATCAACCCCAGTGCATAACTGGTACTTAATTTATCGACCCCAGGAAGGATAAAAGGCAAAGTCAACCTCGGCAGAATTTGAACTCAGAACGTAATGGCAGACAAAATATCGCTAAGCATTTCATCTGGTGTGCGACCGATTCTGCCAGATGGCTGCCCAATGGTTACTCACTTGTGAAATGTGAAATGAAGTGTTTTGCTCAAGAACACTGTTCAACCCAGGAATCGAAACCCTGATCTTGCAATTGTGGGTGCAACACCCAAACCGCTAGGCCATGTGCTTTTGCCTCTTGAACAAAAGGAAGGATCGAAAGGAAGACCAATGTCTGGAATTTGAGCTGAGAATGTAAAGGGACATAACTCAATGGCACATGATGCTGCCATTCCACCCTTGCCCTCCTTGGATAAAACAACAACAACAACAAAATTCGCTCAACCAATCAATGTATCAACAGAACAATAACAAAAGTAAAAAAAAAAGAAAAGAAGAAATGAATAAAAGGGGAAAGTATAAAAAGCAATTAATGTTGTCCATAAATTCCTGGATGGGAATTAAACCCACAAAGTTCTGAGCAGTAAATAAATAAATTAATAAATAAATAAATAAATTAATAAATAAATTAATAAATAAATAAGCTTATAAACCTTTTTTAACCAAACACAACAAATTTCCATTAAATGCAGACTTATATTGGCAACAACCAAGCAGGAAGAGAGGAGGGTGATCGTTGGAATTTGGTGGAAATGTGTTTATAGTCATTACGATGTCGGTGATGACAATCATGATGATGACGATGATGAAGAAGAAGATGTCGGTGATGATGATGATGATGAGGAGGAGGAGGAGGAGGCTACGTTGTTGGTAGTGATAATAAATTTTACAAATATATAACCAATAAAAGACTACTACAACTACTGCTACTGATGATGATGATGACTTATGGTGATGATTATGATGATGCTAATAATAATAATAATAATAATAATAATAATGATGATGGAGATCCTATTTAAAGCTATTCCCTTTATTAAGGACTTCATATTAATGCATTTTTTTGTAGAATTTATTCATTTTTTTTTTTGACTGGATGGATTTTTTATTTATTTTTTGTCTGTAATTTTTTCTAGAATATTTGATATTTCTTTATTTTTTGTTATTATTTATCATTCATTTATTTATTCTTTATTTTATTCTTTTTTTTTCTTTCTTGGTTTCAACAGATGCTATTATTATAATATTATGTACTAAACAACTACTTAACGAATATTATTAACTAG
>NC_142942.1:57544987-57549987 GCF_046866305.1 Octopus bimaculoides
GTGCTTAATCTGACTGACTCAGACCTGTTGGGAAAGGAACAAGGAAGGAACACTGAGTGAGAGACAGAGGTGGGGGGGGGGGAGAAGAAGACAGAGAAGAAGACGATAGAGAAGAAAGAAGAGGAGGAGGCTGATGATGATGACGACGACGACGACGACGATGATGATGATGAAGAATTAGAAAAAGCAAAGAACTTTACTTCTTAAATAAATTCCAGCCAACTGAACTAATTTAGGTAAATGAATTCGAAATTTTATCTAATTTTTACTTTTATATAAAAAGAATTATGAAATGCTCAGGAGATGACTGACTACATACAATGAAGAGAGAAAGAGAGAAGGGGGAAAGAAAGAGGGAGGGAGAGAGAGAGAGAGAGAGAGTGCCTAAGGTGAAGCGTAAGGGAAAGAGATCAAATCTTCTAATCCTCTACTAATCACAGCATATATATATCAAATGCTGGCAGCAAAACATATCAAGTTAATCTATCAATGTGATTTTCTTAAAAGACTTTACAGCACAAAATGTAATTTAATCAGATTTTAAATATATATCAATATAAAAGCATGTCATTTTTGGAAATTATAATTGTGTGTGTCTGCATGTGTGTGTGTGTGTGTGTGTGTTAGGTAATGTAAAAGGATTTACATCATATCTGCGTGTGTGTGTATGTATATATGTGTATATATATATGTGTGTCTGTGTATGTATGTATATACATGTATGTATGATGATATATATATATAGAGAGAGAGAGAGAGAGAGAAAGATAGATATATATAGATATAGATATACATACATACACATATATATGCACTCAGAGATTATATAAACAATATTTTGTTGGAATATAGAATTATATTCACATATATACACAAAAGCTGATACAGGACACTATATATATATTTAAATATATACATTTATGTATATTTACAAATATATAGAGAGATTGTATATATTATCATATATACACAAAGACATACATGTACCAGACCATATCTATATCTATATCTATATATATAGATATATATGAAGAGAGAGAGAGAGAGAGTGTGGGTTACAGCTGTGTAGTTACTAGGTTTCCTTTCCAACTACATAATTCTGTGTTTGAACATACTTCTGCTGTAGCACCCACGCTTTGACCGATTCCTTGATCAAATTGTAGAATCGAGTAGAATTTGATAGACAGAAACAGTGCAAAAGTCCATCATATATAAATGTGTGTGTGTGTGTGAGCTCTTTGTCCACATCTGTACTTGTGCTTAATGATGTCTTCTACTACAACCCAGGGCCAACCAAAGCCTTCTGAATGGATTTGGTGGACAGAAGCTAAAAGAAGCCCATAGGATACATACATGCCTATATATATATATATATATATATATATATATATATATATATATATATATATCTGTGTGTGAATGTATGTATGTATATGTGTGTATTTTCCTCATTGCTATCCCAAAGGTTGAACTCCATAAAAAAATGTCAGTGATGATAGCGTCTTTCTTGCAGTGACCGAAAGAGCACACATCCAGTTGGAGAGCAATATGAGTCAACTAACACAATTAACCATTCCAGTTCCTCAACGTCATCCTTAAATTTATAGCTCTAATCACTGTAACTTGGATATTTGAGACATAACAGCAAGATCCTCGTGCAAAGAACAAGGTTGTGTTCAAGAGAGCTGGGTGGAGATAAGAAGCAGCAAATTATGGAGAAGGAAATAAAAATACATTGGAAATATTCTGAGGAAAGATGCAAACAATGACTGTATGACAGCCATGATGTGGGACCCTGAAGGAAGGAGGAAGCATAAAAGAGTGAAGAACATGTGGTGCAAGACAGCCATCGATGGAGCAGCATGGACACAGAGAAAGAGTGGAGGCTTCATGTACCATGTAGCACAAAGTGGAAAGAAGAAGACATTCTAACTTGGATCCTTGAGTACAATTCTGTTGAGATCACATTGGTAGGATAGAGGTAAGGGCAACCGTGGCAGTAATAAAGAGTTGTGGTGGTGGTGGTGGTGGTGGTGTTGTTGTTGTAGCAAAGACATAACAACAGCAGCAATTGTAATGGTGGAGTTGGTGGCAGTAGACTCCATGGTGGTACCTATTTACAAATGGTGTGACTGAGCTAGTAATAGTTTTAGGATTGCATGAGATATGAACCCTTAACTCTTCACTTGGTAGTTCAACACTCTATTAACTTGGCCAGCTGAAAGTCCCTAATCAGATAAAATAAAAAAAACAAAACCCCACTTATTATTGTTTTCTTAATTAACTAAACAACAATGAAGAAGACTGATTAAGAAATGATGTATTTTTCATGTTTGTATATTTGTTTGTGATTTTTTTCAGTTTTGTTTTCTTATTTAATTCTTTGTATTTCTCATTCATTTGTGTTAACTTTTCGTTACAATGCCCCCCTCCTCACTCTTTCTCATCCTTCTCTTTCTTTCACTCTCTCTCTCTCTCTCTCTCTCTCTCTCTCTCTCTCCTTTTCTCTCTTTCTCGATCTTCCTCTCACACCTCTGAGATAAACAAATAAATATAGAAAATAAACAAATCCCAATGTGTTTAAAACTACTTCACTTCCTTCCCCAACTCCATCCTCTCCAACTTTTCATTCTTCATTTTTTATGTTATTTTGTTTTTGTTCTTTTTTTTTTTTTTTCCTCTTCTTTCATTCAATGGTTTCGTTCGACACAACACAAAGAAACGGTAGTGATGATTCTGAGTTGTGATAAAGGAACAATTCTGATAATGTTCAGAATGCTTTGCCAAAAGGTGAAAGAACTAAACCCTATCTTTATAACAAATCAAAAAAAAAAAAATAGACAAAAAGTCTGAGATGTTTTTGGTCCAAGATAAAATCTTTCGGACATGTTTCTTTGCCTCTTCCGTATTTTATAAATTTTTCATTTTTATTTTACAATCTATCTATCTATATATATATATATATATATATATACATATATAATACACACACACACACACAGACACACACACACACACACACATGCATGCACGCACACACACACACACATGCACACACACACAAACACACACACACACACACACACACACACACACACCAATACACACACTTTTCTATCTTCAACAGAAATAGGGAACCTGTGGAAAAAGCTAAGAGTTAACCAGCCAGATTATTATTATTATTATTATCATTATTATTATTATTATTATTATTATCATTATTATTATTATTATTGTTGCCGCCTCAATCAAAGAGATGATGAAATGCTATTTTTAAAACAAATAGATGTTGTTTTGTCTACAAACATTTATCTTCTTCCTTAATGGCTATTCCCCACCCCCACCGTTTCTAAGACTAGAAGATTAAAAGAAAGAAAGCAAAACAAAAAAAAAAGGAATATATAAAAAAAAAAAAGAAACCTTCACATCTCTAAAACACAATCTTTGCCGTTCTTATTTGATCCCTAGTCATTCTGAACACCGAAGTTGAAAATTTAAAGTAATTTTCAAGTAGACAGACAGGAATGTGAAAATTCCTAATCTTCTTTCTTTAAAGAAGAAACACAAAGTTAAAAAAAAAAAATGAAGTAAAACTTTAAGCGAACAAAACAAACAACAACAAAAAAAAAACAAAGGATTATGTCAGTTTATGTAATATTATAATAACATAAACTTACAGGGACCATAGAAATCTCACATTTTAGGTTCTTATTAATTTATAGATCCACATAGGCACTAGCAGGGCTGTGTGGTAAGAAGTTTGCTTCCCAGCCACAATGGTTCCAGCTTCAGTCCCACTGCATGGCACCTTGGACAAGTGTCTTCAACTATAGCCTTGAGCTGACCAAAGTCTCATGAGTGGATTTGGTAGAGGGAAACTGAAAGAAGCCCGTCATATACATCTATTGAGATGAGATATTGCTCAAATCAGTAAATATTAGTTTGAAAATCAATGCAAAAAGTTTATTCATAGAGAGGGGAGAAAGAAAAGGGAAGAGAGAGAGTGAGATAGAAAGATAGATAGAGAGAGAGAGAGAGAGAGAATAAGTAGGTGAGAAAAAGGATATACTTGTTAATATGAATGTCAAAATGAAAGTGTGCTGAACCTTGTGAAGTATTGGACTAAAAAAGAGCAAATTTCAGAGGTGTGACTCGTACTTGTTTCAAAAGATGACCCCAAAATGTCTGAAGCCATGAGACGTTTCCTGACTACAATTAGAAATGGAAACTGAAAGCCACCAAAACTGATTTGTTTTATTGTGAATTGCTAGAAAGAACAACAAATGTTCATCTCACATCTTAATGTCTTGAAAAAAAAAACAAGGACAATGTCACTGTGTGTGGCACCTTGGTCACCCAAGGTGCCACACCTGGGCTGACCAAAGCCTTGTGAGTGGAATTGGTAGGAAAGAAGCCCATGTGTGTATGTGTGTGTCTTTGTGGTAGTGTTTGTCCTCTGCCATTGCTTGACAACTAGTGTTGGTTTGTTTACATCCCTGTAACCAAGTGTTATAAACAACCAATAGAAAAAATATAATATTTAGACAAAACAAAAAGCACGGAGACATTTTGTTTGACTAAATCACTTGAAGGCAGAGCCCCAGTATGGCCACAGTCTAATAACTAAAACAAGTAAAACATAAAAGAATATTCTTTTTACAGGTTTCAGTCATGTTGCATCTTGTGTGGGGTACCCCCCATTCACCCACCCACCCAGGGATTATTTTAGTCAATTACAATAATTCTAGTTTCATACATATTCTAAGCAAATTGGATGAATCATCACTTTGACATAACACTGGTTGAAAAAAAGAAAGAAAAACAGTGTGTAATAGATTTACACTCAGGGAAAATAGAAGGGAAAGTCTTTTATATTTTGAGCATAAACACGACTAGATGAGGAGAGAAAGGAACAGCTTTATCTCACTTAGATGGTCACCTTATACTGAAATGACTGGTTTAGGTCACTGGCAATATGATGGGCTTCTGTACAGTTGTTT